>NC_056733.1:291430761-291550761 GCF_019279795.1 Protopterus annectens
TCAACACAGACTGCTTTAGCACCATGTTGTTGTGTAGCAGTTTTTAATAACTGCTCCATTTTGGACAAAGTAAAAACAGTTCATACATGCAGCACATATTTATTTCTCTCTCTAGCTAGAGAAACAAACCATTCTTTTCTTCTTGATTTGGGCAATAAGTTTCAAGCAGTGCACTTACAAGCTGCAAAGGAAGAATGAAATATGGCTGTTTGGAACATTGGCTACATTTTGACTACTTGAGAAAAATGAAAGTGTAAGATACAAAATACATTGAAGATAGAAGTCTCAAATTCCATCTGTCTTATTTACAGTGAAAGTCCAAAAACAATTTAATGCAAGATTATTTTTGGCAACAGAAAGTACAAAATGTTTACAGGTTTTTACTTTCGGCAAGCCCTCCAAAATACAAATAGAAAGATCCTCCACCCCTGAACTGGTTCTTCCTCTTTAATAAGTCAAAAATGTTGTTTCCAAACAATATTGTTTTGGGTTACAAGACACACTCCCAAGCAATCCTTTCTGAGAGGCCAATGTCTTGTTCAATGAGCTCTGTTTCTATTAATGTGAATACTTCCTTTACATTGAGAGGCAAATTTCTCCTTTCCATAAAATTCTCTCTGTACAAAGAGACAAACTTATTTCACACACAAATTTTCCCTGTGAATTAAGAGGCCAACTTATCTTTCCTGGCAGGGCTACAGCACTCACTTTTAATCCCGTTCTTGGAGGTGCATCTGATTAATGACAAGTATATATTCTTCCATCACAGTTTAAAGTAAACTATCCAGTTATATAACACAAAGCTACCTCAGACAAAAAGAGCAAACTATCATATACAAAAATCAGCCTTATTCACTGTTGCTACACCACTACTATATATATATATATATATATATATATATATATATATATATATATATATATATACATACACACACACATACACACAAAAATGTACACACGTGTGTGTGTGTGTGTGTGTGTGTGTGTGTGTGTGTGTGTGTGTGTGTGTGTGTGTGTGTGTGTGTGTGTGTGTGCATATATGTATATATATATATATATATATATATATATATATATATATATATATATGTGTGTGTGTGTGTGTGTGTGTGTGTGTGTGTGTGTGTGTGTGTGTGTGTGTGTGTGTGTGTGTGTGTGTAAGCAAAAAGCAATGTAGGTTGTTGTTGTAGATTGTGGCACAGTGGGGATAAGGGAATATTCCTTTTCCCCACTGTAGTGTGATCTCGGAGTTAGAATATATAAGTAGCGGGAGTGTGGGGGGCACAGAGGGCTTGCCCCCTCGCATACATGTGGTTAGTGTTGTCATTTTACTCTGTTTTTGTGCTTTGAGCATAGTTGGTTTTTCATGAAAGTGCATTTTCAAATAAATGCACTTTCAGAAAAACTGGGTCGTGAAATTACGGTTTGTTGAAACGTAATTTTGTTGATTGAAATTAGACCCATTATATAAATATACACACACACACACACACACACACACACACATATATATATATATATATATATATACATTTTTTAATAAGAATGACATACTCTATTATATGGTGCAGGCATGTCCTGAATAAAAGGTCATAGTAAAACAAATGTAAAAATGTATATAGTTCACTGCCCAAACAATACTCCCAATTCAGAAGTCAATTAATAACTACCAAATTAGACAAATTCATAAAAACTCAATTAGATTCACATGAACTATAAAACACACAATTCTGGAAATTAAGATACAGCAGTGTTCATGTCCATAAGCCCAAACAAAACCTCTCTCCATAGTTCAGCATAAGATTAAATTTAATCATCTAGATAATAAATAAATTCCACTGAAACGTTTTAAATTGGGAAAACATCATGTCGTCTTAAAGTAAAAGTTACTAAACAACAATAAAGTTTAACAATGGTTTTCATAGGTACTAATTTTCACAAAAATAGAAGAGTTTTGAGAAAGAAAATATAGTGATGCTTTGTTAAATAGTATCTCACAAGAGGTTATTAATGATAGCCAAGGGAAAACTAGACCTTATTTTATGAGTAGTGGATATCATTGGACAAGAAGAGGTGAAGCTGGAAGAGATAATTCCTTAACATATGTCACTCGATATAATAATAGAACTAATGTAGTGACAAATGTGATAAAAAATAATTGGAGCATTTTGACTGCCTATCCTTAGGAAATAAACCTTATTTTGCTTTTAGGAACAGTTGAAATTTGAAACAACAATTATGTTATAATGAAATGAAATTGGTAAAGAATGTATATACTCCTAAAAAACAGGAACATTTTCTTGTTTAAATTGTTCTTGTAAATATATTATTAACTGCATTCAGTCTATAAATCCTTGCGGTGAGAAAAAATATAACTTTACCTGTTATGCTACTTATAATACTGACAATACCATTTATTTAGCTATCTGTTCTTTATGTCCTAGTTTTTATGTGGGCAAAAGCACTAGGAAATTAAAATAAAGCATAACTGGGCACTTGTTAGAGGGGGATAACAACTAATTTATTAGCTAAATCTGTCATTGAAGAGGGTATACTGCATACTTTTAAATTTAGAGTTATTCATAAAATAATACAGAGTCTGAGATGAGTCTGATATAAATGTTAAAGTGGAAATAGTTGAGTATATCTGGATCTTAAGGCTGGAAGCTGATAAAATCCCAGGGTTTAATTCAACCATAAGCCTCAAGCCAATTTTGACAAGCTAGAGTGTGAAAGTAATCTTGCATCTATATTGCTATATATATATATATATATATATATATATATATATATATATATATATATATATATATATATATATATATGTGTGTATACATATATATATATATATATATATATATATATATATATATATATATAAGTTTTTTTATGATTTTATATTAATTTTAAGGTTTTCTAGTTAATATGAAGGTGGTGCTGTGTCTTTAAATTATGTTTAATGTTGTAGCTGCTGAATTATTTGAAACATTGTAACTGATGAATTGTTGCATTTTATTGGTGTTTTTGTGTCATATGATGAGTGTATAAATACATAACTGTTGAGCTTGTTTGCCCTGCACTGTTGAAGGGAGTTTTCCTGAAAGCTTCTCTTATTTTAAACACTTTATTTATTTAAATAGAAAATTTTATCTGGCGTTGAAAGGCTGATATTTTTGGTTTTCCTTCATAGGTACCATACCTCTCAACTGTACCGAATTCCTCACTATTTACCAGTTTTGAGGTCAAAATAATGGGGTGCCACAAATTCCCAAGTGGCCCCTTTAATTTCCCAATTTCCCAGTCAATTTATTTCCTTCCAAATTTTTGCTGATGTCATCATATGCAGGGCCTGCGTGATGATGTCAGCATTGTGGACAGCCTGACTGCCTATTGGAATACGGCTAAGGGCTTGAGGGGGTGTGTACTACTGTATTTACATTTATGCAACATGTGCAAGCAAGCCGTTTTGTTTGTTACTTAGTTTGTAGTAAACATTGGTGCTACGGGTGCATTCGCCATGGCAGTGATCTGTCTCACTCATTCTCTCTCACACACAAGACAAGAGAGACAAGTCTTGATTCAAGAAGATGAAAAAATATATCACCAGCTCACCAACAGACCCAGTTCTTCCTCTGACTCCTTCAGGTACCGTAAAAGAATTAAGAAAGAAATACAATGCGGTGCGGGTTATTGTGGCTGTTAATGAGAGAGCTGAGAGAGATATGAGTGTGGAGAGGGAGTAAGCAAGAGAGCGACTGTGCAACAAGTCAAACTGTTAGGGTTTTTTTTTTTGAGGTTGAGAGTTGAGACTTGAGAGAGTTGAGAGAGATATATATGAGAATTGAGAGTGACTGAGCAAGAGAGCAATGAGTCTGGCAGTAGAAATAAAATTTGTCATAATTGTTGGCTTAACTACAGGATTACTTTTAAGGTGATGAGATGTTTGTCTCCATAAGAAATGTTAATTTAGCAAAGGGGGAGCTTCACATTTAACTTGTTTCTACTATATTTGAAAGTAAGATTCAAAGAAGGCAGTTGATTCAGAAACACATGGTTATTGTACACTCTGGCAACTGTACCTTGTGTAAGTACTTTTTTATTTTCCCCACTTGTATGTAACCATAGAGTTGATATTTAAAAGTAAGGTGCTATGGGGGTACAGGGGGACAAGCCCCTCTGCAGAAAACTTTGTGCTTTTTAGTGTTTGAATTATGCTTCTCAGTATTAAAAAAGATGCTTAACTAGGATGAGTAAACTAAATGTCTGCAAATTGAAATAGACTAGGGGGAGTGAAATCTGTGTGTGGAAAAGGATCCCTGGAGTAGATTTGTGGTTTATACATGGGCAGTGGGTAATGTGTTTCATTTGGGAATGTGTGAATATCAGCTAAGAGCTAAATTTACAGACAGAAGCAGTTTATGATCCAGACAATGCAAGTTTGTGTTAAGCAGCTTAGAGGTTCCCATATGTTTAACAGAATCTTCTGACATACCTGTAAAAGTTGCAGTTGAGGAACTTATATCTGAGGGGATGGATCGCCGGGGAAGTGTTTCATTTTGGTGCTTGTGCATACTTGGAAACTACTGAGGGGATGGATTGCTGGGGGAAATGTTTCATCCTGGTGCTTGTGCATATTTGGAAACTACAGACGGTATGGATCATTGAAGGAAATGTTTCATTTTGGTGCTTGTGCATACTTGAAACTACTTAAGGGAATTAAGCTTTTGGCTTTTTGCTATGGGTCCATTTCTCATAAAATTGTAGTTTTCTGGCAAATCACTGGCAGTGGCAGATCTTTGAGGACTGAAGTTAGAAAATAATGGCACACAGCAAACATTACATTTGATTTTCAGACTTCACCCTTCAGAAAATTCATTCTATGCAAAATCTGTTATTCTGTCAACAGTCTAAGTTTGGCAGAGCAGTATTTAAAAAGTGCCACTCACTATTCTGTGCCTTTGTTTTGTCCCACATTATTTAAGGCTTTCTCCAGAATGATTTCTTGCTGAAAGAGATTGAGATGTATGGGACAGGGTCCATTTCTCATAAAATTGTAGTTTTCTGGCTAATGACTGGCAGACCCCATGACAATGGAGGAAAGATATTCTGAGAGAACAAGTTGCTTAAAAGCAAAAACTGAGTAACAGAAGAAGTGTTGGGGAAGCATTTTACAATGGAAAAAGGTGTGAGTGTAGAGGAATGCTAAGAATACCAATGGGTGGTATACATGATAAGACACTGAAGCAGATTATAAGGGGTAGCAGCAGTGCTGGGTCACTGGGTGGTATTAAAAGCCAAACTACACACTCTAGTCAAGTATCCGTTAGCTTTACTGGTGTGAGAAGGAGACATTATTCCTGAAGTCTTGGTAGATGCTGGACTGGGAGATTGGACTAGGACATTGAACTTGGTTGTTTCTCAGTCTGATCTTCATGAATATTTTGAAAGCCAGGAAGCCAGTGTTTAAGGAGTAATCCCTCCATTACATGGCACAGATGTTTAAAAGTGAAGAAGCTAAAAGATGATTAAAGTTGCAGGAGGGCAACTAAATAGCAGAAATCTATTTACTAAGGTTCACGATAAGGGTCCAAAGGACAGAAGTAAGGACGTGGAGATGATAGGTTTTATGAAGTACTGCACCATGTATGTGATAGTACTAAGCTAGCTACTGCTATTACTATCTGTTACTAGCTGGAGAGGAGACTGACAAGTTCATTTATCTGAGGCAGTGCAATTAATGTTAGTGTAAAAACATTTAATTTTATTTTTATAAAAGAAAATTGTATTTTAGTTTTTCACAAATTCAAAGTTTGATACAAGTTTAAATATTAATATAAATAAAACACTATTGTTCTTTTCACGTTTTGTGTTTAATATTTTATCTGTTCAACTTGTGTTTAAAAGTTGGCATCCCACGATCCCTTTGGAGAAGGTGGGGTTACATAATTATGCATGCAAATTTTATGTTAATCAGTGTACAGAATTGTACCTATTTTTCATGGGCCTTTGTCCAGATTTTTGATGATTCCAGGTTGAGAGGTATGATAGGTACTACTCAGCATATTCTGCCATTGTGCTTATTTTTATGTAGCTGAAAGATTTAACAGCTTAAATGTCCCTATGTGCATAGTGGAAAAGATGTCCACAAAAACAATACCTTTGAACTCTGGTAACAGAGATTTCTACCCAACATGTTTAAATTATTCTAATTTCATCTGATAGTCTGTATTTTTGCACAGGTTGTAAATATACTTGTTTAGACTATTAACATACATGGGGTTAATGTAACATGACACTTCTGAAGTATTCCTACAGTTAGTTATTTACAAGTGTCTTCTCTATTTAAACCTATCCACTTATCCTGCCATATCAGCCTGGATCCAGGCTGTTCCAGCCTTTGAGATTTTCCACTGATATAGCTGTTATGAATTTAAACTGGTTTATCTTTATGATGCTGCTTTGTTAGTTTAATTGTGGTTCCTTTCATCTATTGTGTTTGTCAACAGATTTTTCAGTGAATAAAGAAATGACATTTCACACCTTACAGCCTAATGTGTTTTGGTTTTACTTAACAAATTAATGAGTTCCAAATTACAGAACACTTTGAAGTATTGTCTGTGTGGTACTATCCTTCAAGAAGACAAAACAATGCAAGTTCCTTTTGACCAGTAAGACTGTTCAACCTACAAACTGATATGCTGTCCGATTATAATGATCCACAAATGACCAGAAAAGAAGTGTTGTAGTTGAAATCATTGTGGCCAGGCTTTGTTGGAAAGCTAATGTAGTGTTTTTTTTTTTTTTTTTTTTAGTAGCACACTTTAACGCAAGCGCTTTTTCGATAAAAAATGTTTTCGGTGGTTATGGATTCGGACATTTGCTAATTCGAGCAAACATCCTAGATCCATATATATATATATATATATATATATATATATATATATATATATATATATATATATATATATATATATATATATATATATATATATATATATATACACATTACGGCTTTTGATAATATGTGAACTATAATAACAAAACATTCACCTTCATAAAAAAGAGGTGGTGAAATGCAAAGGTAGCTTATGAGGTATGCAGTAGAAAGGTAGAGAGAAGAAGCATAATGATAAATGTTGACTGGACACAAAGGCAGAATGAATGAGGGAGGTAAATTGTGAAACATTTGCAGACAGATATAGAATGGAAAGAGGGAGAAATTTATTTAAAATGGTAGGTGTGCTGAAGAGAGAGTATAGTGAGAAAGTACAGATACTGAGTGTTTGCAATGACTAGAAGTTTATTGGTAGCCTCTCAGAGTTGATAAGAAAGTTTGGTGGTATCAGGGGGGAGAAGAGTAGATGATTAGAAGAGCGGAATGGATAAAAAGTATATAAATGGATATAGTAGTAATTTTAGTGGGATGAGTTATATCCTAGGGAGCAGGCACAAGGGTAGATCCAAAAGTTTAGAAGAAACTCGATTAGTTTATCTTTTAAGGGATTGGGGAAGATGTTGTAATAGAAAGTGAGTTACACTTGTTTGCTACGTAAGTGGCATATGAGGAATCACCACAGGAGTTGTTTGAATTATTAATTTCAAGAAGTATTATGAGAAAGTTAGATTCTCCATAAAGAAGACCCAACTTCTGGTGAGTTTCTTCACTACATTTCCTTTTCACTATATTTTGGATATCTGCAAATATGTGATGATTATCTATTGTGATGAGGGCTGGTATTCATAAGGGAGAAGTAAGTAAATGGAAACACTGTCTGATGAAGTTCTGTTCATTCACAATAAAGGAATATAAACTTTAAAGTTTTCAGTCTTAGTGTTTTTGTTTCCTGCTGTTTCCAGCAGTAGTTTGAAGTTTATCAGGAAGGTTTTTTGGTGGAATTGTGGAATTTGTTGTTATACTTTGTTTTTACCTGGATGTTATGTTCTGATATATATATATCTACTTCAGATTATCGAACTGTCAAAATGCCGACTTTCATATGGCCGACACCATATGACTGACATTTTGAAAGGCCAACAATCTGTAGTAGAAGTGTTAACTATTTAAAACTGTGTTTAGCAGGGGGGCAAGCTCCCCTGCACCTCCCCCACATCCCCTGCCACTTAAATATTCTCACTCCGAGATCACACTACAGTGCAGGAAAGGGGAATCACCCAGTTCTGTGCTGTATCGTGATCTCTGCTATTCATTGTCGGCCTTTCAAATATTCGATCATATGGTGTCGGCCATATGAATTTCGAACTTTTGAAAGTTCGAACAAATGAAGGGGTCCCATATATATATATATATATATATATTTATATATATATATTTAGATATATGTAAAATTCAAGTAAGCTATCACACACACACACACACACACACACACACACATATATATATATATATATATATATATATATATATATATATATATATATATACATATATCGACCCAGCAAAACATTGTTTCTCTGAAACATAATTAGGCAACCCATATTTCCCAAAACTGCATTTTTTTTGAAAATGCAGTTTCACGAAAAATCAACTTAGTGAACAGCAACAGAGGTTGTTGCTTGGATCGTGGCACACTGGGGAATAAGGGAATATTCCCTTTTCCCCACTGTAATGTAATCTCAGAGTGACAATATATAAGTTGCGTGGGTGTAGGGGGTGCAGGGGTGCTTGCCCCCTGCATACATGTTGTTAGTGTTGTATTGTTTTTTTTGTGTGTGTGTGTGTGTTTTTTTGTTTTCATTTAATTTTTCACGAAACTGCATTTTTGAAAAAATGCCATTTCCGGAAATAAGGGTCATTTAATTACATTTCAGAGAAATACATATATGCACACACACACACACACACACACACACACACACACACACACACACACACACACGCACGTATGTACACATATATGTAAAACATATAAAATATAAAATGTAAAATATATGGCCTGGCCAAATTTTCTCTAGTAGTATAAGGTCTCCTGTGAAAAGTAGCCACTAGCCTACTGGGGCTAACCTGGCTAACAAAAGCTATATAAATACAAACATACATACATCTATTGATAATAACATTAATAACATTTGCAGTAATAATTTTCCCCGAGTTCATTCTGACTTTGTGAAATTGGTTCATCAATGAGCTCCCAACATCAAATAGCAATTTCTAGAGACAAACTATATATTTATATAGTACCATTTATATAGAAAAAATATTGTGCTTATTAGAAAAACATGCATAGAAAATATACAGCATCATCATCTATTTATCTGTTTGGGTCTCCCATAAAAAGACACCCATTTGGTCAATAAAGAATAAATAAATAAATAAATATATTCATACATAAAGTATGCTGTTTTGTTAATGAAGTAAAACTAAAAGCTATATGCAACCAAATCTGATTTTGTAGATTGTTTTGTACTGAGTAACACATTCAGATCTACTGCAATATTATTTTTGTTCAAAAAATGTGGAAACAGATTTCTAATTATATTCACCCATTTACAAAACAACAAGAGGATGTCTGAATTTAAAACATTATTCCTTTTCAGGAAACATTAACTGCTGGATTTAAAACATTATTCATTTTCAGAAAGCAATAACTACTGGATTCCAAAAGATTTGAAGCAGTATTGTGGAGATCCTTCTCCAGCCTGTTGCTCTAGTGGCCCAAACCCTGTTTACAGGTTCCTTTGATATACTATAATATCTGGGAGGGGTGAAGCCAACATGTAGGATTCAGAAGTATTCTGGGCTAATCCCATAATCAATGTATGTGTTTATCATATTCCAGCTCTGCATAAGAAAACCACTTATTCCAACAGTCCACAAACTCACCAGCTTCCCACAACAGTACCTGTGTATCAGCCAAAACACTGCATGCATGACAGAGAAAGCTCTGCCATGCATGCATTGTTTCAGCCGCCAATACAGTGTGACTGCGATGTCAGGCTTTGCTATTAATGTACAGGCTGAGTTTAAAAAAGTATCCCCAGTGTAAAATGGGTTCAACTCACAAACACACACACACACACACACACACACACACACACACACACACACACACACACATACACACACACACACACACAGTGCTATGTATGGGCACCGGTCTTGCCTGGTGTAACCAAACCCACAGCTTGCCACAGAACAGGTACATCTCTATGTTTAAAGTAGTACTACGATTATTTAAACTTCCACCATGCACTGCTGTGCTACCTGTACAGATACACGTGTAGATGGAAGAGTTCCTATATCAAAAAAGGCCTATTCAATAATGGGTCATAACATTACTTTGATATTTTACACTAGCATTCAAAGCCAATGTAAAACTGCAGTCACATAGCATGTCATGCCAAACAATGTTTTTTGAAATAGGCATACCTTCCAACATTTCAAATTTTCAGAGAATGTCCTTATCTTTGCCTCATATCTTTGGTCTGTTCCTCATAAAATTTGTGGTTTTCTGGAACATCATTGAGGAGTGAAATCACTAAATAAGGACATAGATTTGAGTTTTCAAGTTCAAATCCTTCAGAAAATGCATGCTAACATAAATCTTGTTATTCTGGAAACTTTATAAGTTTATTAGACCAATATTTAAGATCTGCCCCTATTTAGGGGCTTTGTTCCCCTATTATTTTAGGCTTTGTTTAGATTTTTTTGTACTAAGAGGTTGAGAGGGATGGCCTGGCTCCATGACTACTGGCTTCTTATTGAAATGTCAGCATTTGAAATGCTGAGTGCTAACAAGCAAAAAAAAAAAAAAAACAGACTGAAATATCAGGAGAAAAGTATATCTTGAAAAAAAGCTCTTCTCCTCTAAACTTCTTTTTTGTGGGAATGAATGCCTTCCTACACTTCCCCAATGTGTGGAGTGGAGAAGTCCCCCACACACCTACAAATTTACATACACCAACTCTGAGACTGCCATACCTTGAAGAAAATGGAATATCCCAAGGAATGGCCATCTTGAACTTGGTATAGGTAAAAATATCCCATGGAATGGCCATCTTGAAGTTGGTATAGGTAAAAATATCCCATGGAATGGCCATCTTGAAGTTGGTATAGGTAGGCCCATTCTTTTGGCCATTCAGTCTCCATGCTTCGTGATTCAGTCTAGTGGTTTCTGACATCTCTAATGGTTATCTGACTCATCTTTTGCCTAGCTAGTTAGATAGAATCCTGTAGCTGGACTTGGACCTAGTATGATTGCTTTGGATAGCTGCCCCAAATGTAACATGTTTTAGAATCTCTTTTCATGATGACTAAATTTGGTATTGCATTCAAGTAGTGCTTTCTGTTGGGAAACTGTCATGCTTACATTACTGTGTTTGAATTTTTTTGTCCTGAGAGTGCCTTGGTGTGTATTCTGTTCATACTATTTTATTTTGGGTTATTGTATGTATTTGGCTCTCTATTTTACTTATGTTACCTGGTGCTGCGGTGGAAAAATTCCAACCTGCCCTGGGTCTGTAAATCTTTAAAAAGTTCCCAGAGTGAGTAATTGTGCTTTAGTATAGAATTCAGACACAATTTTCTGTTTAGTAGCTGCTGTGGGGAAACTGAGGTAAATATAGTAGTCAGGTACCAGTCCATGCTTGAATTTTTTTTGTCCTTTGAAATTCATGGTGTGCACTCCATAAAACTATTTTATTTTGTGTTATTTCTACATGTTTGGCTCTTTAATTTGTTTATAAGACCTGGAAGAACTGTAAATGTACTCTTGTCTGCCCTGAAGCTGTAACTATTTAAAAAGTGATTGGCTGTGATTTCAAGAGGGACTCCCCACCACCTATATTAGGGCTGATACTTCCCTTTAATACCCATCATGGAAGGCAATATAGTGCTTAGAAAATGAAGTATCTGCTTGTTTCTTTTATTATTAGTGTATACATATTTTTAAAATTGTTGATTTAAAATATGTCTTCCACCCAATATTTCAAAGATGGTGTAGATTATTTAATTCTCTTTGGAGGAAGTATTTTGCACCCAAATATAAGATGCAAATTTGTAATGCATCCCCTCACACACACACACACACACACACACACACACACACACACACACACACACACACACACACACACACACACACACACACACAGTGACATCTAAACACAGGTACAAACTCAACTGTCTGATTGGACAAAATAAATTATTTAATATATAAATAATAACCAACATATGCTATTTAAATGATTTAATATATAAATAATAACCAACATATGGTATTTTGGCTCATTCCTGTGATACACAGTCCAAACCATCACAAGACGCGAACACATGAATGAAAACAGGCAGACACACACACACACACACACACACACACACACACACACACACACACATATACAGGTCCTTGTAACTGTTACTTAATTGCTTCTGTTGGTTTTTTTTTTTGTTCATTAAGTTTAGCTTTTTTACAGCAGTGGTTGGTGAGAGTAAAGTATTTGCTTTTCCTTCTAACTGCTGCTTCAGTTGCTGTCACAAGTTATTTTGTTATTATTATTATTATTTTATTTGACTTTATTCTCTATACTCACTAGTTGCAACTTTTTTGTGAGGGAAAGGGTAATAGCAGCTGCAGTAAAGGATTTCAGTTCTGACACATGGATTTCATGTTAAAATTGGTACTCATTATTATTAGGCTCTCCCTATGCATTATAGGTTCATAAGTAAGTACTAGACTAGCTGCTACTGGGTCTATTTGATTTGTCTACTTGGTATTCAAGACTAATCCAGAATATATGTATATTTTAAAACATCCCAATTGCTAATGTATACTTTCTATATCTTGTGGATAATTATTTAAGCAATAACCGATGACGTGGTGTGGTATATTGAAGATTTAGCCACAGTTGGTGTGGTTTAATCACGAGGGATTAAATAAAGCCAACCATGGGTAAATTTCAATATACCACAACCACCAAATCTGTTATTGCTATTATACAATGACATTATTTAAGAAAAAAATACTTACTTTTCTTAAATAATGTCTTTGTATAAAGGGGCATTACTGTTCTTCCGCTGGTTGTGGTACACTGCTTCCCTATTTTGATGTACTGAGCATGCGTATGGGACTTGCGTCCCATGCATTCCCGATACATCAATGCTTTGAAATGGAAACAACTGAGAAATAAAAGTCTCCATTGCTCTGTTTTTTTTTCTTTTTTATTTGTTAAAAAAAAATGTATTTAGCAGTTTATATCAATGGAAAAAAGTCCAGGCGACTGGACCTTTTTCTGGTGGTATATTGTGAGATTTACAATAGGCACGCTGGCAAATCGGCATGCACGTTTTGAAATATTAATTGGGGGGGGGGGGGTCATTGTATAATTCTCATTTTACCACATTTGTTTGTACTCTGATGTTTGTCTATGGCTCTGCCACCGTTTTAGGTTGGATTGTAACAGACATATATGCTGCACATTTATGGATGATTTAGCAGGACTGTGGAATGTGAACTGTGCACATGTGATTTAAAAGATATATATATATATATATATATATATATATATATATATATATATATATATATATATATATATATATATATAATTGTTCAAAACTGTTTTACCTTCTGCCTCTGTTCTTTGCTGGTTGACACTGTTGTCTGTCTGTCCCTAATACAGAATCAGTCTTAACAGCACTTAATGATGTGCTTAACAAGTTTATCTTTTTCATAATTTTAGAATGTAATCATGGCTATGCGGTGCATTTAATTTACTGGTTTGTCAAAGGTGATGTCACTTAAATCATTTTTTTTCAGTTTTTGCTTATTTGTACCAGTTCCCTGCCTCTTCAAGTTTATATGTACTTGAGATAATATGTTTTTGCCAAAATGTATGTACTATGGTGTTTACAGCTTGCGTCTTTTAATGTAACATAGTAGATCCATTTGCACTACAATGGACAATGCCCTGTGTGCACTTCTGCACATTACCATGACAAAACCTGCCTTATTAGCTTTCTGTCCCTTATGGGATGCACCTGTGTACCAAACAACAGTAATCACTGACTTGATCATGTACTGTGTCCACATAGGAGCAGAGATATTCTTCAGACCTCTAATTCTTCTTGCATGATAGATAGCCTACTACCAAACCTGGCTCTGCTCCGACATCAAAGTAATAGTCTCATAGCTGGGCACCATGGCCTGTCCTCAACAAAGCAGGCCTCAGATGAAGGCACTTCTGAACGGAAATAGGGAAGAAGACATTGTGTTCTTCTCTACCCGAACTGTAACACACTTTGTGTTACATATACCAGATGGACTGAAATCCACAAAATATATCAACATAATAGGAGATTAAATTATTCCCTTATAAAGATGTACAAAAAATGACTGCAGGCTGTACTATAGCCAAAGTATTGCCAAGCAAGCCTTAGACAATATGCTTTTGTTACTGCAATTGTTATAACAAAATTCTGTGTAATCTGATGCAAAGGGGAAACATAGTTATATTTCTGTCAGTAAAAGACACAGAGGAATCACACAGCATTCTTTAATTATATAATGAATAACAATAGTTTGGCGTAGTTCTTTGTTTTTCCCTGTCATTAGATCTTGGCTTAGAAATGTTAATCATCCTCATTTGAAAACAAAGTTTCCCTAATGGAAGTACTGCAGTCACTTTGAAATATTCCCAACATACTTTGGACTCCACAATTTTGTAACAAAACCCTTTAATGCATTAAGACAGAACTCTGCTTTATACACTAGTTAATTTAGATAAATAAAAGTTGAGTGGAAACCATTTTTTAATTCAGATGATGTAGTCATCTCGATATGCAACGCTATTTCATTTTCTTTATCTTTGCAGTACAAAAGGCACATTTCTTAGTTTGTAGCAAGAATTAACTTAATTAAAATATCTGGAGACTGTACATTTTCTTTTAGACCTTTTACATGTTTTACTGTGCAACTTGCTTTATATAGATTTATAGGTTCATAGGTGTTTACTAGCCTAATGACCACAAGGGCCTTTTTAAGCCTAGCCATGCATCCCAAATCTCTGACAAGTTCTGATACCCTTGATAAGTGTAAGCAGGGACTTGGGAGATGAACCATTTACAGGTTATCTGTGTCCATTAGAGACAAAGGTGCCAAACCAGGGATGAATTTCGGGTTTCCCATCCAATTGTCCAAGTTGCACTTGAATTGGATTAGGGAGGAACTCTGCTTCACGTGGATAGGGAGCCTGTTCCATAGACAGGGTAGTCTCTGGCATACATACCTATCTCTCCAGCAGGTCCTATTTATATCACAGGCAAGGTTTAAGTCTTTAGAACGGGTAATTCTGGTGTTGTTTGTTTTGTGGATAAGCAGGAGGTCCATCAGAGAGGGGACTGACAATGCCCTGTATGCCAGGCATAAATCTCCCCTCAAAAGCCTGTAGATAGGAGACAGAATACAGGGATAGGGCCTTGAGGTGGTCTGCATAGGACATATTACTTATGCCCTGTATTCCTTTAGTGAGAAACCTCTGTGCATGTTCCAGTTGCTGGATATGCCTGGTTAGGTACATACCAAAGGGGGAATTGTACTCAATGATAGGTCTGATGAATGCCGAATACAGTGGAACAATGACTTCCTTGGACTTAGATGCCATACCTTTGTTTATAAGTTGCACAACATAGAATGATTTCCTCACCATTGTAGACACATGATGATCGAAGGCTAGATAACTATCTATGTGTGTCCCAAAGTCCCTGACTACTGGGACAACTCTAAGGGGTGTGTTGTCAATATGATAGTTACCAGGATGACTTCCCAAAGGATACTGTTATGCATTTCTTGGCATTTAGTTTTAGTCCATGACTCTGACACCAGTTGTTTGTCTGTGTCAGGCCCTCCTGGAGAACATCTGTGTTAGTTTAAGACTCAATGACAGCTCCTAATTTGCAATCATCTGCAAATTTAGTCAGCCAGAGACCACTGACATTGGCCTTCACTTCTGAGAAGTAAATGCCAAAAAGGACCAGTCCAAGGACTGATCCCTGAAGAACTCCACATGTGACTGGCCTCTTTGTCGAGGTGAACTCCTGAATTCTAACTTCCTGAGTCTTGTCTGTGAGCCAGTTGTCTATCCACTGGGTGACATATGGGTTTTTACCTAATGTCTTGAGTTTCTCAACAATGCCCGAGTGGGGTATTGTGTCAAATGCCTTGGCCAGGTCAAGGTAGGCAGTGTGAATGATTTTGCCCTCATCCATTGCTTTGGTGACCTTCTCAAAGAAGTCCACCAAGTTGAGTAGGCATGATCTGCCCTTTACAAAACCAAACTGGGTTGGGTCCATTGTCTGGAGGTTTACTATATCTCTGTTGATCATCTCCATGATAATTCTTCCCATGCCTTTACATATAAGACTAGTGAGACTTATGGGTCTGTAGATGGCCCACATTTGTGAACAGGGATGATTGTTGCCTTTCTCCATTCATGAGGCACAAAGTCTCTTTGGAGGTTACAGTTAAATAGTAATTTCAGAGGCCCTGATAGGTCATGTTTCATGCTATTTAGAAGGCATCCTGGGATATTGTCTGGGCCCATTGATGCAGTGCTCTTGGTCTTAGAGAGAGCATTAAGGACCTGTTTATGTTTAACTTGTATCTGATGAAACTGACATAATGCAATACAATTTTTATGTCTGTTTTTCTTGGTGAACAAGCTGTTTTGCACCACTATAGCAAATGGCAAAAAGTAAAAAAAAAAAAAAGGATCTGTGAGTAGGACATAAGACATGTGCACCAGAACTGGTAAAGATGGCCTCTTAAAGTAAAAGCTGCATATGGTGGCATTCTAAAATCATGGGATAGTACTTCCATGTTTAAGCCCAAATTGTAATACATATTTGACTAGTGTGAGTAATACAGAGTTATAAACGTTTTTGTACCGATACATGTGCACAGAATGTCAGGGAGTCATCCATACCTCTCAACCTCTTAGAGCAAGAAATCTGGGGAAAGCCATTAATAAAAATGGGACAGAGAGTAAAAGATAGAGACAAATTTTAAATATTGCTTTTACAAACTTAGAAAGTTGAGAGAATAAAAGGTTTTGCATTAGCATGAATTTTCTGAAGGGCATGAAATCTAAAACTCAAATGTCTGTCATTATTTTCTAACTTCAGTTTTCAATGATTTTTACAAATTTGCTAGAAAACTGCAATTTTATGAAAAACAGACCAAAACTATGAGGCAAAAGCACCCACCAAGAGGAGAAAATGCTGAGAGAAGAAAGGAGCCACTTTTGAGATTTTAAGTATTTTTCCTCTGTTTATTTGATAAGTTTTTCTGCATAGCTGCCTAGTTTGAGCATTTTCTGGCTTGTTAAACTTGATTTCTGCATTAGTAGCTGTATTTAGAGCACAACCAAAAGCTGTTTACTGATTTTCCTGTTTGCACTTAATTTTAAAATCGTTTTTTTCTCAAAACTTGCATATTTTCTGTCTTTGACCTAGCACTCTTGTGTGGGGTCATTTACTGCACTGTTATAACTTGATATTACTTGTGAACCTCTGCTATCTCTGAAAAAAAAAATCTTGCTTTTTCCCACTTTTCTGAAGATTTAAAAAAGTTCAAGTTACAGGCTTGCTGTTCTTGAACTGTTTTGTAAGTTTCTGTGAGGCCATTTTTGCTTGGGCTAGAGGAAAGTCTCTCTGTTGATCAGTGGCAGTGTAAAACATTGAGCTGCTTCCCTGCCCCCCATGGGAGTGGTTACTGACTTGAAACTGTAGTTTTATTGGCCAAAAGGGGTCATTTCCAAAACTCCTTCATCTTCCTCTCTTAAAACCTAGTTGCCTCGTGGTTTGGGCATCTTTTCAGGGCTTGTTGGCTGTTGGTGAAGCACCCACCAAGAGGAGAAAATGCTGAGAGAAGAAAGGAGCCACTTTTGAGATTTTAAGTATTTTTCCTCTGTTTATTTGATAAGTTTTTCTGCATAGCTGCCTAGTTTGAGCATTTTCTGGCTTGTTAAACTTGATTTCTGCATTAGTAGCTGTATTTAGAGCACAACCAAAAGCTGTTTACTGATTTTCCTGTTTGCACTTAATTTTAAAATCGTTTTTTTCTCAAAACTTGCATATTTTCTGTCTTTGACCTAGCACTCTTGTGTGGGGTCATTTACTGCACTGTTATAACTTGATATTACTTGTGAACCTCTGCTATCTCTGAAAAACAAAACAAAAAAAAATCTTGCTTTTTTCCCACTTTTCTGAAGATTTAAAAAAGTTCAAGTTACAGGCTTGCTGTTCTTGAACTGTTTTGTAAGTTTCTGTGAGACCATTTTGCTTGGGCTAGAGGAAAGTCTCTCTGTTGATCAGTGGCAGTGTAAAACATTGAGCTGCTTCCCTGTCCCCCGTGGGAGTGGTTACTGACTTGAAACTGTAGTTTTATTGGCCAAAAGGGGTCATTTCCAAAACTCCTTCATCTTCCTCTCTTAAAACCTAGTTACCTCATGGTTTTGAAGTCTTTTCAGGCTTGTTGGCTGTTGGTGAAGCACCCACCAAGAGGAGAAAATGCTGAGAGAAGAAAGGAGCCACTTTTGAGATTTTAAGTATTTTTCCTCTGTTTATTTGATAAGTTTTTCTGCATAGCTGCCTAGTTTGAGCATTTTCTGGCTTGTTAAACTTGATTTCTGCATTAGTAGCTGTATTTAGAGCACAACCAAAAGCTGTTTACTGATTTTCCTGTTTGCACTTAATTTTAAAATCGTTTTTTTCTCAAAACTTGCATATTTTCTGTCTTTGACCTAGCACTCTTGTGTGGGGTCATTTACTGCACTGTTATAACTTGATATTACTTGTGAACCTCTGCTATCTCTGAAAAAACAAAAACAAAAAAAATCTTGCTTTTTTCCCACTTTTCTGAAGATTTAAAAAAGTTCAAGTTACAGGCTTGCTGTTCTTGAACTGTTTTGTAAGTTTCTGTGAGGCCATTTTGCTTGGGCTAGAGGAAAGTCTCTCTGTTGATCAGTGGCAGTGTAAAACATTGAGCTGCTTCCCTGCCCCCCGTGGGAGTGGTTACTGACTTGAAACTGTAGTTTTATTGGCCAAAAGGGGTAAATTCCTGGCTCTTTCCAGCCCCTGCTATCAAGCACACTTTAGAGTGCTTTAGCGCAATTTAGCGCGGAGTTGCCACTAGAGCAGCATCGGGCAGCGCTGGTTTAACAAGGTTAAACTTTTTCTGGCTCCATAAAGTCTGTTCTTCATTTTTTCCCTTAGAACTGCTCTACTAGTAATCTAAACAGTATATCCCTTAACTAAGAAGTGCAGCACTTGTTCCTAAAAGCTTTTACTTGTCTTAAAAGCATCTTCTTTATAGGTTTAGCACTTCTGTATTATACAACGTCCCTCACTAGCAAACCCCCCCCAGGAGTACCCACTTCCTTACTAAGTCCACTCTTATTCAGTTACACCCCTAACTTCTAAATTTCTCTAGCATGTCGAAGGGCCAGATGCTGGTGTCCTCTCCTGTCCAGTTGGTGAATTTGGGAATATTGAGGCAATGTTACAATTGCCTCATGTACACTGACAACCCTCTCCTCCTCCCACATAACACAAATACTTGTAGAGATGCAGCTATTTAGCCAAACTGGAGGCTGAGCTCTCTCAACTGAGGACTGGCAAGACCAGACAGGAGGAGAAGGCAGCTACACACACCACAAAACCAGTCTCACATAAAGGTATCACAACAATGAATCAAACACATAAACACACAAAGTCATACTTGGAGGCTCTGAGCAAAATTTACCTAAACAGCAGAGGCCTCCAAAGCAGACATCCAAGCAACTGCCACCTCATGACACACCACAGGCAACACATAAACCACAAAATCAGTGTGCAAAGCAGTCACAGCCCTTAAGGCCAAATACAACACCAAACATACTTGTCATAGGTGACTCCATAGTCAGACACACTGACATCCCACTCACCAGGCTGAACAAGGAGAGGGTCACAGTAAGCTGCCTATCGGGCACTAGAATCCACCACATAACACAAGCACTCGGGTCACTCCACAGCAAGTACAAATATGACACAGTCATTGTCCATGCTGGTGTGAATGACCTGAGACATACCTCCCTGGACTACATGAAAAGAGACATAGAGGAGCTCTCTGATTATGTAGCCCAGGCAGGTATGACCCTGACCCTGAGCAGTATCCTTCCTTCACCAAGAATGATGCCACAACATAGAGACAAGATGATCAGCTTTAACAATTGGCTTAATTTCTGGTGTCATTCAAAGGGGATCCAGTGTCTGTCTGCCTGGGATGACATGCTTGACAAGCCACGCTGCTTCGCAAGGGACGGCTTGCACCTGTCACCCCTGGGATTCCGGATATTGGCTAAGGCTCTTGCCACCCCATAGTGCCTTTTTAGGCAAGGCTCAAATTCTAAACCTACCACCCTAGAAAACAAAAATGGGAAGAAACTAAGGGTAATGCTGCTCAATGCCAGAAGTCTAAATCTCAAAATGCACGCACTCGAGGCCCTTCTCAGTATGGAGAACATCGATGTCTGTGCTGTGACTGAAACCTGGTTCAAGGCTCCTGACAGCACCCCAGCACTATCAGGTTTTACCTCATATCATGCGTTCCGGCCCCAAAACCCGGACCACACCACAAAAGGAGGGGATGTATCCATATTCATCAAGGATACCCACACCTCCAGGTTGGTGGCAACGCACGAAGCATCGGAAACCATCCAGGTGCAATTAACCATAGGCAAAATTGCTCTACAATTTGTAGCATGCTACAGGCCACCCTCTCAAACTCAGGAACCCCACACAGCCTTCCTGAAGACACTGGAGGGTATAAATGTATCTCTAAACACCATTATATTGGGTGACTTCAACTACCCGAATATAGACTGGGAACATTACTCAAGCCCCAACTTTCTAGCCCAAAGGTTCCTGGAGTTCATAAATTCAAATGCCATGGAACAACTAGTCACCGTTCCCACAAGAGGAGAAAATATACTAGATCTCATCATCACAAACATGGGGACAAAATGCTCCAAACCGGAAGTATATCCCTCATTGGTGAGATCAGATCACAAACTTATCTCACTGGAAGTCCACATCCCGCCCCCACCCCAAACAAAAAAGACCACAGTGAAGAACTTCTCTAAAGCAAACTTCACACTACTCAAGACTGGTGTGGTATCTTTCAAGGCCCCCGAGCCAGTGGAAACCACAATCCAAGCCGCGGAAGTCCTTACAAATGCCTTCTACGAACACCTCCAGGACTGCATGGATCAGGCAATCCCTAATAAAACCAAGACTCTTTCCACCAGGGGCAAGCGTCCAGTCTGGTGGACCCTGGCCATAAACAAACTTTACAATAAGAGGAGAAAGCTGTTACATGATAGAGCAAAATCCATAAAAGAGAAGACACCCTTGATCATTATTAGTAAAAAATATGAGCACTCATAAAATCATCCAAGGCCAACTTTGAGAGAAAAATTGCAATAGATTCAAAAGACAATCATAAGGCCTTCTTCAGCTATGTTAGAAACCTGGGTGGGAACTCCCAGATATGTGCAGAATTAGTCCAAAATGATACAAAAATCACTGAACCCACAGACATTGCCAACATACTGGCAGACAGGTTGAGTGCAAACTTCACCCCCCTCTCCCAAAAGGAGAGATAACTATCCCAGCGGATTGTAGCCTCCCAGACATCTCAAATGCGCAGGTGAAAGCTGCTCTCTTTAAAGCTAAAAACACAGCATCAATGGGACCGGATGGTGTCCCCGGCTGTGTGCTACACGAACTCAACGAGGAACTAAACCCGCATATAAGGCAGCTGTTTAATCTTAGCCTTACCACAGGATACGTGCCCAAGGAGTGGCGTACGGCAACTGTGGTCCCACTCCACAAAGGCGGTGCCTCTACGGACCTTGGTAATTACAGCCCCATAAGCTTAACAAGCCTGGTCTGCAAAGCTATGGAGAGGATCATAATGGAACTCATAAACAAAGACATAGGGGACTTGCAGACATTGGACCCGACCCAGTTTGGCTTTGTCAAGGGCAGATCATGCCTTTTGAACTTGGTCGACTTCTTCAAAACAGTCACCAAGGCCATTGATGAGGGAAAGGCAGTCCATACAGCCTACCTTGACCTTGCAAAAGCTTTTGACACAATACCCCACTCGGGTATTATAGAGAAACTTACCAGCTTAAATGTAAACCCATATGTCACAAGATGGGTTGCAAACTGGCTAAAGGACAGAACCCACAGGGTTAGAGTTGCTGGCGCCATGTCAGACTCCAAGCCGGTCACAAGTGGTGTCCTACAGGGCTCAGTCCTTGGCCCCCTGTTGTTCGGCATCTACTTCTCAGAAGTACAGGCAAACATAGGAGGACTATGGCTGACAAAGTTTGCAGATGACTGCAAACTGGGCACCATAGTGGAAAGTACATCGGACACAGATATCCTTCAGAGGGTCTCACGGAAACTGAAAACTGGTGCCAGAGCCATGGCCTGAAGTTAAATGCCAAAACTGTATAGTCATACCCTTCGGGAAAAACAAGGTAACCCCAAGCTACCATATAGGTGGCAATCCATTAAGCACAGAAGAGGTTATCAGGGACCTGGGGACCCAGGTTGACAGTGGCCTTTCTTTTGACACTCACATTGCTAAAGTGGTTAGAAAGACCTTCTACATTGCCCATCTGATCATGAAGGGATTCACATCCAGATCAAGTGAGGTCATTGTTCCCTGTACTCTTCACTTATCAGACCAATGATCGAGTACAATGCCCCATTCGGGATGTATCTCACCCAACACCTGCAGCAATTGGAGAGACCCCAAAAGTTCCTCACCAAAAGGATAAAGGGACTCCAAAATCTGTCATATGCTGCCAGACTGAAGAAACTCCAGCTCTATTCAGTCGCATACCACCTGCTCAGAGGTGACCTGTGCCTGACATACAAGGCCATGTCCAACCCGGAATTAATGGACATGCTCCACCTCAAAAAATCCAAATCTACCAGATCCACTAGAGCAAGCGACTTAAATATTAGCACGGATATAAATAGGACATGCTGGAGGGATAGATTTGTCACCCAGAGACTCCCTATGCTGTGGAATAAAATCCCGGTCCATGTGAGGCAGAGCACCTCGCTGGCTCTGTTCAAGAGAAATCTTGACCGGTGGATGGGAGATCGTAGGTTTACCCCGGGAATCATCTCTGTGTCCCTGCTGGACAGAGGCACAACAAACTAATGGGCACAGTATTTTTTAACATAAGGGGTGGCGTAAGCCACAAAACTTTCGGCTAGGCTTATAAATGCCTTAGGGCAGATAGCCTAGTATAAACCTATGAACCTATGAACCTATGAACAAACTGTACAGTTCAGAGATATAGTGTCAACTGGTAGTGTTTTTAATTATTTCCTTATTTTTCAGTTAATATGATGCTATAATTCCTAATTTTCCACTGCAGTTTAATACTCTTGCCATCCAATTATGTATACATTCCTCTGGCACAGATAAACGTGGCTAGCAACAATATCAGGAACATGCAGGTTAACATTCTGAAAGATTAAAATGAAGACTGTTGTAATTAGTATGTGGGTAAGATCTCTTAAAAAATGGAATCAGTAGATATTTCTGTCTGGATCAACCTCAGAGCAAAATTCTGCAATGGATTTAATCCCAAAAAGGGTAAAGAAAATGAAGGGGCTTTTGCGGGATTACTGACATCCTTCACTTGCCTTCATTTTATGTGACACACGTATGTCAGGATTAAATGTCATAACTGTTTATGGACTGTCCTTTTTAAGCTAAACATGTTTCAGACCTTTGCTCTGGGGGAAATGTTTCAAAAATGCTCCTACTAAGTCACTATGCTGATGTATGGAGTTGCCAGTGCAATGTGCAATACAGAGTGTCTTTGGCAATTTCATAAGACTAGTGAATGTGGGATGTCATGTGACTCTGTCTTGCTTAGGCATTTGCTGCCATGGCACTAATTGCTAAGTTTTTTTTTTTTATTCAGCAGCTTCTGTATACTTTTGTGGTTACTTGCAAACTGTAAGTACCTAGGAAGTTACACTGAAGCCCCGCTCACCTCAGAATAAAACACAATGAAACACAGGGATTCTGCTGCAACACTAACTTTTCAGTAGTTTTTGCATTTGCTGCTTCCACTCATTTAAATGCCATCAACACTTGCTGCATTTCAGACAAACAGGATTGGAATTTACAAATAGCAATAGTGCTGCTTATTTATTGACCTGACTAGTCTGTCAGTGCATTGTGGCATAGAGGGATAAAGCACTAACCATAGTACATGATACCTGCAGTCATTAAGCAGCTTGGGTTTCTGATGCGCTGGCAAGGGAGGATAGGCATGTCCAGCTTGGGGTGGGGGAGGGCATGCACACAGGTGGACCTCATGGTTGATCTCTGGCTGAGGACTGGGACATGCAGGGAAGTACTGTCTTTAGTGAGGTTCCTCTTTGGCTGAGTCCCTGTGACGGTAGAATGATATACCACATGGTCATTGCGCATCTGTCCTGACGTAGTTCATGCTAGACAGGGAATAATTTAGGGAATAACAAAAATTCTTCTTTGATACCATATATGACAGGCCCCTCAATCTCCTTACTGGCTCCAAACCTTAAAGAAAGTCTAGGGGAGGCTTATTAGGTTTGCTAGCCTCATTGAGCAAGGATAAGCTCTAGGGGAAAGCTGATGGTCAGGTGTGAGGAAGAGGTTAAAATATTTTAAAAAATCTTTGTTTTCATAATTTTTTTCATAAGAATCTTGTAGTCATCAATCTTTCCCATTCAATAAATATCAGAAATCAATTTTTGGAATCATTCTTCAAAATCTTTAGAGTTCATCTGAAGACAATAAGAAGTAGCGGCTGTGTTAGTAGGAACATGTCATTATTAGGTAGAAACATGCCAAAGCTATTAGCTAGTTTGATAAAGTTGCTTCAAGCAATGAAATGCATTGAAAAAAAATTTTAAAATGCCAGAGTTCCTCTTCAAAGCAAGCACAACACCAAATATCAAATGATAAATTCTCAAACCCTTCTGAATTAGCAAACCAATATGACTCCCTGAAATATTCTTTGCAATTTTTCACATAATAACTACCGCAAATTTGTAATGGGATCTGCATACATCTAACACTGTCAACATTGCTGATTCTTCAAGGTAACTTATCAGAAACATGAAAGCAGTAAATGTAGAAGTTGAGTCTTTACAACATCACTTTAGGTCAGTTTGAAAACAGTGAAGAAGTCCAGGTAGCAACCTATCTACATCTGGCATGTAATGATGCAGCTAACATATTTAATACCTTTAAACTTACTACCTAGTAGCAGTCTGGCTTTCATACTGTAATAAACAAGTTTCAGTAGTATTATGAGTCAAAAACAAAGTTGCCACATATGTGTCATTTGTTTACAGGAATCTATTGATGCACATGTATCTGAGTTAATGCCACACCTCTTAACCTACAGTAGGGGGACAAACACTCAAAAATAGGGATCATTTTTAAATATTGCTCTAACAGACTTATAAAGTTGATAGAATAACAGGTTTTGCATTAGCATAAATTTTCCAGCGCATATGGAGTCTGAATTTCAAATGTCTGTCATTATTTTCTGACTTCAGTCCTCAATATTTTGCCAATGATTTGCTGAAAACCACAGTTTTATGAGAAAAAGGCCAAAAATATGAGGCAAAATTTATACAGTTGAGAGATTTGGTTAATTAAAGAAAGTGAGGTTAGACATTTGTATGATTCATTGCTGGCAAACAGAAAAATGTGTGGTACAAAAGAAGTCAAATTAAGAAGCAAACTTCTGAATGAATTTGATATGTGTTGAGATCACGTGCACAATTTACTCCCTGAGTCAGGAACTCAACAAGTGTCTTAATGCAAAATTACTGATCTGAAGACTGTCCATATGTGCTTCATTTATCACATTTAAATTAAATACTGAGGCTTAATGTTATGAAGAGCTCTTCTAATCTACTGGATTCAGAAACTCCCTGTCTGTGTCTAACATTAAACTGAAACCACAGGGATATATTAAGCTGTGGTGTATGCACAAAAATGAAGAATGTAGTTTACTATTTCAAGTTGTGTCAGTTCAGAAACCTAGCACATTATGTGAACTGAAAGATTGTCATACCTTCTTTGCCATACTCAAAATGACTAAGTGTTACTATTTTTGAAAATTACGATATTAACAGGCTGGTCAGATTGCATAAAAAAGTCCCATTACTGATTCAGCTATTATATTTATCACGATGAAATCTACAAATCATAAAGATTAATGTTTGAATCCAGCTAAGTGATTGAGTTCTGTAATCTAATGTTAGAGACAATACATGAAATGCACTTGAAATTTATTGGAGTAAAGAAAGGGCATACACATTTTTATTTTACCAGGGATTTCCATAAAGATTGACCTGATGGTTATAAAGCATCAAATTTGCAAAATGTACTCTAGAGATACAATGATGCCATTGCCACAGGAAATCACAGCTAGATCATGGAATAATTTGTTACATTTCAAGGACACGCAGTATCTTATCTGTGCTGAGTGCTACTCTAAGTCCCCTACGATCATCAAATCAATGATACCTCTTCTGAAACTGTCATGGCACTCTTAAAATCAACTATTTCTTTTATGTTATTCCTAGCACACCCTTCACATGTAATTATTTGTAGTTTGTATCACACAAATTCAGAGCCTTTTCACAGGTGTTTGAATTCCATCCCATCAGATCATCAAGAAGATACCTTCAGTCAAATGGTCACAAAGTAGGACTGTTGTGTTATACTTCAGGAATACAGAAACACCTTTCTTCATCCAGTAGAGCATTCATCATTACAACTGCTTACTAGAAGGAAAATGAGAACAAATTTGCCAGCATCTTCTGTTCTGCTTCACTCAGAACAAGTGCCAAATACACAAGCAATACATCTCCTTTGCAGAGGGTGAGAAAGATAGTAAGAATCCAGAATATTAATGATAAGAAACATCAAGCTATTGTTATCAGCATATTAAACATAACAAGGTCCTATATTGTCAGACACAACTGATGGTCAGACACTGATAAGGACTAGAAAGCACTTGTATTAGGCTGGATGTTTTTCATCACAGTTTAGTAAACTGACTGAGATATCAACTGGCACAGCTTGAGCTAGGAAAATCCCATAACCTGATATTGTTTTTAGAAATTGCCTGGGGACATCTTGAGCAAGAGAATACTGCAAATACTTCACCCTGAGTTGTTTCATAGTGTGATACAGGCATACATCTCATTGTTAACACTGCCTGATTATGACCCACAACTAAATGTAACCATGACCTCTACATCATTTACTAGTGACTGTTTGCTTTAGCCTAATTAATCTTGGGATTAGGCCCTTAGCCTTACACTCATACTACTCAAGTGCTATTTATGAATTATCAATGAGCTAATTGCGCTGCTGGCAATAGGGATTGCTATAATGAACATTCTATCTTGATTTGACTGTAATAGGCTGTATTTACTGTTCTATGACTTGGTTTGAAACTGTGATGAGAGACTTAGGGACACAGGTGGACAGTGGTCTCACCTTCGATAACCACATTGCCACAACATTCAGGAAATCCTTCTATGTGGCACACCTCATCACTAAGGGCTTTTCATCCAGAAAAAAACTCCTTGCCCTGACTATACTCTTCACCTCCTATATCTCACCTTTCCCTCCTAGTAACCTTTTTTCCCCCTCCCCCCTCACCTTTCCCTCCTAGTAACCTTTTTTTTCCCCTCCCCCTCACTCTGTCTAGATCCCCCCCCCCCTCACTCTGTCTAGTTACCTTTTAGTCCGCCCATTTCCTCCCCTCTCCATCTGCTCAGCTTAACCTATAAATATTGGTTAAACCTTTAGGTGCCATTTTTAAAATCCCTCTGCTCTGGCCAAAAGCCCCTAGCTCTCCGGGTGGTGTGTGGACCGTAAGTGCATTTTTTCTTTGTATCTACTGTATTAGACTTTGTTCTTTAAATAGTGCTGAGTAGTTATTAGTACATTATTATGCTTTGAAGCCCTTACGAAAAACATGTATTGCTATATGTATGCTTAAATTAATATATATTTATGAACCTATAGCCCCTTGCTCTCCGAGCGGTGTGGGCCGTATGTGCATTCTATCTGTGTCTACTGGAGTAGAATCGGCTCGTCAATAGTGCTATGTCGTAATTTTGGTACTTCATTTGCTTTGCAGCATTACTGACAATCATTGTTGCTCTATGAACACTGACATTATCGTTTATTTATGAGAGTTTTTTAGGCTTTTTTCTCGATGTCTCTGGGATCTTAATTAGAAACATCTGTGGTGCTTAAATAAGCGTTTTGATAGTGACCTTGTAGATATTACTGGTTAAATGGAGTAAATTAAATTAGAAACATCTGAGGTGCTTAAATAAGCATTTTGATAGTGATCTTGTTGATATTACTGGTATTTTTTATTCTCAGCTTCTAAAGCGAGCCAGTCAGGCTCTTTGGTATTAGAGCTGTGATACCTCGGTGCTACAGACATTTTTGGTGTGGCGTGCTCCTCGCGTGGTGTTTCTTCCACACTGTGGGTATCTTCTGCCATTGCTATACTAGCGAAACGAATAGTTTTTTTTTTACCGAGGGCTACATGTAGATGTACTCGGGTATTCTCCTTCCTCTCTGTAATACTGGAGACATAGCATTATTCTGTGAAGCTACACATGGGGAGTGACAACCTTTGTTACTATCGATCCTAGCCCTCAGCCCTCCCTACTGTGATTCCACTGCTAGCGGTTGAGGTCTACATCTCTCTAACTTGCTGGCCGCCACATTATCCTGTTACCCTTTTGTTGGTGGGGATTTCTTATGCTGTGGCATTTGGATACCCGTGTTTTGCTAATTTTTTTTTTTAGATAAAAGGTTTAATTTCTCCCTGGTGACTTCCCTAACCGGCATCCAGGAAGGCTACTCAATTATAAACTACTGATCCTGTAGCCTGGACAAGCCAATCTCACTACTTCTATTATCTCCTTTCTACTGTGGTGATGTAAACCAGCCTCATCCCTCTTTTGGCTATAATTTTTATAAGTATTACAGTCCTTGGGAGCCCAGCATCCAAAAAGAACCCCTTAGCTATAGCACTGCATAATTTGCTTTAGCCTAATTAATCTTGGGATTAGGCCCTTAGCCTTACACTCATACTACTCAAGTGCTATTTATGAATTATCAATGAGCTAATTGTGCTGCTGGCAATAGGGATTGCTATAATGAACATTCTATCTTGATTTGACTGTAATAGGCTGTATTTACTGTTGTATGACTTGGTTTAATTTCATGTTTGTTTAACAGGCTAAACTAATTAGTTAGTCTTTAGCCTCATTAGTTAATGCTCTTTTGAAGTTAGTAACCACACATTGTCTTCTGTTGTAGATATTTATGCATTGTTTTTTTTCTCTGAGCCATACACTTAAATGTATTTGATCTTATAAGCTGCATACCTGTGCTAATTAACCTTCCTGCTTCTTACACTCTAAACTAATACCTCACTGCATCATATACTCCACTCAGCTTCTGACTAGCACTCTTCCTCTACACTTCCCATTCCACTCCTGTATGAAACGTAACCTAGGTAGCTACAAAGTATTTAATATTTTCTTTCTGTCTCATTTTTCAGCTTCTAAGTTCTGTGTGGAGACACAGCCAGTCCCTCCATTTTGAAACCCTGTAAGGCTAATGATAGCCTACTGAATAGTAGGGAAATGCAACTTAGAAGTCTCTCAAGATCTACCTGGACCCTCCACTTTCAGCCTTACTGCGTAGGTGTTATCCTACAGTATATGTATAACCTTGTGAATGTGATAACTCTAAATTCTGGTGTCTGCATTTAAATTCCAAACAATTTTGTAAGGGCCAGCACACCCGTGGAGCTACCCCCCCCCACCATCCTTTATTAACCTATCCCCCCTCCACCTACTATCCTAGTGGAGTTAATGCTTTCCCCACTGTATCCAATAGAGGTCATCAAATCTTAGGTTTTGGAATAATATCTCTCACTGGCTATAGAAACCAACTAGCTCGATAGACCAGCTAGACTCTGCTAGCTGTGTTTTTACTCTCTTTTCATGTACTTACCCCTTATCCCATGACTGCTTGAATCGGAGCCTAATAAATTTACACCTTTGACTATCACTACTTTTGCTACTGGCCCTCTCTATTATCCAGCTGTAAATAACCTCCTCTCCTGTCTTTGGCACTTTCTATAAATATCTCTCTCTCTGCTATTAAACTGTTTTATATAACTGTCTCCCCAGCATAGCTATACCTCTGCTCACCTGTTTTCTCTGCTACTTAGAAACAGTTTGTCTCTTACCCTTCCTATGCCTGTAGACCTCGGTCTCTCTCCATAACTGATTGCCTCTCAGCCTCTCTCAGCTGTGACCTGCTCCGTTCGCCCAGTGGGCTCACTCTGCTCCCCTACCCTACCCCCAATTTCCACCCACCCCCAGTACTCCTACACTTATACTTCTTTAAACCACACCCTCACTATCTCCCAACCAATCCCATACATCACCTCAGCCCACATAATTCACCACACCCCCATCTTCTAATAATCAGACACAATTAGCCACTCCCTGAGGTATCTTTCCTCCTACTCTCAACTTGTATACATAGTTCCCCCACTCTCCTCTTCCTGTATCCTTTTATCTTCCTCTCCTCCACATATTGCTCCCTCTTGCATCCCTATACTTGAGTTCTTACTGTATAATCTCCTCTAAAATGCCTTCCCCTAATCTTTCCAAGCTGACACTCACAATTATACTCTCAACTACCCTCATCTCAACCTACCTTCTTACCTCCTTTGAAAAACTACACTATCTCCATCATAACCATTCTCACAAACAAACTGCAATCTACACACAAATATACTTCAATAAACATTCTAACATTACTTCCACTTCCAGTTACCTACTACCCAAATACCACAGACTCTCCCACATTAAACATAACCTAAACTCAGAAAAAATATTGAAAATCATTACCTACCTTGGCAACTATTCAGTAACAAAACTAAATAATCCCCCCTTAAAAGATGGTGATGTCCACCCCAACCCTGGCCCTACCAACCCTACAATCCAAACAACTCACCCTAAACTCAATAGTTCTCTCCTAATAGGGCATCTTAATATCCAAAGCATCAATAATAAATTAGCTCACCTTCATGCCCTCCTAGATATTCACTCCTTTGATATTCTCTGTCTTACTGAGACTTGGTTGAAACCAGAAACCAAAGATAATGAAATTATTCCCCAGGGCTATAATATAGTTAGACAAGACAGAACAAAATGTAAAGGTGGTGGAGTAGCAATTCTATTTAAAAATGGACTTCATATCTCTACCCTACCACCTAATCCAACCCAGGATAGCAACGCAGAAGTCCTCATTACTAAGCTTCAAATCAATGCAAAAAAATCTTTATACTTTATCTGCCTTTACATACCACCCGGAAACAATATCACTACAATAGAGAATTTACTCTGCTGAGTGTCTTCTACCTACCCCCAAGAAACAATAATACTAGGTGACTTTAATATGGACTGGAAAAGTGTTAGTGCTAAAAGTCCTACCTCTCATATTAACCTCCATGGTTTTACCCAAACCATAACCTCTACAACCAGAATTAACAAACCTAATAAGAAAGAGGGTACCTTAGACTGGATACTCATAAATAATGTGAAACAAACTTATAAAGTAGGAACTCTACCAGATGATCTAAGTGATCATTCCTTGACATACATCACAAGAGAAAACAAGGATGTTCCAAACCTCCCCATCATTAGGACAGTACGCTCTACCAAACACTTTAAGGCAGAATTATTCCAAACTGAGCTTAGAGCATGTAACTGGAACCCTTTAAAATCCCTTCCACTTGAAGAGGCTGTAAAGTATTTTAACACTTTATTCTTATCTATCCTGGATAAGCATGCTCCTAAATGTTCCATAAGAATGAAGTCAAACCCAGCCCCATGGCTTTCTAATGATACTAGAAATCAAATTCTACTTAGGAACAAAGTCTGGGCTAAATGTAGATCTCATAGAAATAGTTCTGATCTTCTATAATTTAGGCAGCTTAGAAACAGCACAAAAAAAGCAATACTCACAGATAAAAGAAACTATTACTGTAAACTTCAACAAACTCATCAAAATATTCCTCAAAAATTCTGGTCCTGCATTAATAAGCTCCTTTCCCCAGGGAAGTCCCAAACACCCACCCCACTTGATGCAGATCCAAATACTCCCCATCAAACTGCCAATACCTTTAACTCTTTCTTCACTGAGACTATACAATCTCTAGCTAGTCATCTTATCTCTGAAAACTCCAGCCTTCCCAGCAACTTAACACACTCTTTTTCTCAATTTAAACTACTACCCATCTCTACTTCTCATATCTATAAATTTCTTTACAAACTTAAGCCATGTACTCCATCTGCTGACCAACTTCCTTCCCAATATCTCCAAAAAGCAGCCAAAGTAATTGCCTACCCTATATCTATCCTTATAAATAGGACAATCCAAGAAGGAACCATTCCAGATATTTGGAAAATCTCCCACATTATCCCCTTACATAAAGGTGGAAACTCTAATGACTACTCTAACTATCGGCCAATTGCTCTCCTATCACCCTTAGCTAAAATTATGGAAAAATGCATTCACCAACAACTTCTACATCATCTCTCTCTACATAACTTAATAGCAAACTGTCAACATGGCTTTAGGCCATCACATAGTACCACTACTGCCCTTCTATCCTTCACAGATACCATCAACAGAAGCCGTAACAATAACATCCTCTCATCTGCACTCTTTATTGACCTCTCTAAAGTTTTTGACATGGTTAACCATACCCATTTAATCAATATTCTTGAATCTCTTTCCTTTGACTCTCTGGCCATTAAGTGGTTTACATCGTATCTCAGCAACAGGAAACAAGCAGTCCGCTGGGAAAATCAAATGTCATCCTTTTACCTGTCACCATCGGGGTCCCTCAGGGCTCCATTCTAGGACCACTTCTTTTCTCACTATTTATTAATGATCTCCATGTAGCAATCCCTGAAGCCACCTGTATTCAATATGCAGATGACTCTACACTAATTTGTTCAGCAACCTCTCCATTTGAACTACATTCTCTTACTCAAAATGTTTTCAACACTGTAGAAACATGGTTTACCAAATGTTGCCTCTTACTTAATGCTAAAAAAACTAAACTCCTTCTCTTTACACCCACTACTAGGTCCACCCCCTTAGATTTCTCAATCTCTTCAAATAATGACACTGTTATTCTCCCAGACTCTACCACTAAACTTTTAGGAATTACCATTGACAATAATCTCTCATTTGATTACCATATAAACAACACCATTAAAATAGTCAACAGAAAAATAGGTTCCTTATATAGAATAAAACCTTTTTTAACCTCAACAGCTAGAGCCAAGATCGCTCACTCCCATCTAATTTCAACCCTTCTGTATGCTTCACCTATATTTACCAACCTTAAAAAAACTAACCTTAAACAAATTAGCAATTTCCTATGATAACATTGCCAGATTCGCTACTGGCAATCCCTTTAGAACCCACCACTGCTCTAATCTCAGGCAACTTGACTGGCTTGAATTCCAAAACCATCTGAAAATCCCCCAACTCACAATTGCCCACAATATATTTCACCAACCCAATAATACCCCTATACTCTTAAAACTCCTAGTCCCATACAATAATCTGAACTCCCTACGTTCTTCTAACAAACTCCTTGCTAGCTTAACAAAGTCTAATAATGCAGCTGGTGACTCTCTGTTTACCAACACAGCAGGAAAAAACTGGAACCTGCTACCCAATGAACTAACTCTAATAACATCCTTGCCACTTTTCAAACTAGAACTTAAAAAACACCTCCAAAAGCACTGGCTTTGCCCTTGTAGTAACCCTGACTACCACCCTCATCACGAAAGTAAAAAAACATAGTTTAAAAATTCGATTTATGCCATTCATGATACATGTAGTAAGTGATATAATGAAAAGAAAAAAGAACACCCTATTTGGTACAGTTATTCTTTCATATGTGACATGAGTTGCATTAAGTACAAATGAAATGAAGTTATATAATATAATTCAGCAATGAGAAAGAACATGCCTTTATACATTTCAAATATTTTTTAATATACATACATTTTCATGCCATTCTTAGTTCCTACGTTTTGTTGTACGGTTCAAGTTTCTTATTTTGTGAGAAGAAATGAAATGGGTTGGCTGAGTGATGGATTGTTTAAGTATATAATTGTTTAAGTGCATGATTGAGCGTTTTGATTGGCACTAAAGCATTAAGTCAATGATTTATAAGGTGTGGTGAAACACAAATTAAATGTATTCCTTGAGAAGGCGAAGGCCGAGGTACCAGAGTGCAATAAAGAAGAAGCTTTTCACCAGTTACCAGTGTGTCGGTGTGGCGTTCATAGTTTTATCTACCACCCTCATCACCCCTGTTTCTTCCTCTTCTAACATAACTTCCTCTCTTCTAAACAATTAGTCTTGTAAATAAGACTGCCACTAGTTAAACTCTAACCTATTGCTTAAATCCTTGTACCTTATGTGAAGTATTGCTTCCTTAATCTGTAAATAAGACTGGAACTAGCTAAACTCTAACCTATTGTTTAAATCCTTGTACCTGATGTGATGTATTGTACGTAACTCTCCTGTACTACAACTATTTTTAGCTTCCTTAAGTAATATTCTGTTTATTGCTACTTTATATCTAGAATGAAAAAACATCTGTTTTATTGTTTATTAATCCTTTACTTACCTTGTAACAAAAATATGTCCAGCTAGACTAGCCCGGTCAGCAAATGTAAAATAAATAAATAAATATATATATATATATATATATATATATATATATATATAATTACTGCTTAACTTTGGAACAACTTTGAAGAGGAAGGTGCCAAGTTACATTTCTTCCTGCTACATATAGTTTTATAGCTGATTTTAGTTAATTTTTTAATGTTATCCATTGTAAATGTAGATTTCTGATTTTCAGTTTATGACAGAGACACTAAAAGCTAAATGATTACATTAAATTCTGTAGTAACAAAGACTGACTCATAATACTTCTGTATATATTTTGCAGAGTTTCTAACTTAAAAGAAGGTATGTATGTATGTATGTATGTATGTATGTATGTATATACTGCATGTGAAATCTCTATACAGTAACTTACATTATGTGTATGTTTGCTATTTTACCCAAGAAATTTCACCCCTTCCCCTTCCATTTTCTTTTTTCTTTTCATTCTACCGTAACTTTTCATTCCCTTCTACAGTCCCTCCATCCACTATCCTATTAATATATGCTGTATATATTGAATATTTAATGCATTTGCTCCACTTTGATTCAGTTAAGGCACTTGACCTACAGTTTAAATGCTGATAGCTGTTTTTAGTTACAGTTGTGTTTAGTTACAGCTTCAACAGCTTGCTTGTAAATCATTCATGGCTATTCATCATTAAACATGTAGCCTCTGGAAAATGTAAGCTCTGTTTTCTTCTTTCCATTGTATGCTCCTGTGATTAGTTTGAAAATGGTCCATTTGAATCATAATTCTAGCCCAAATAATAAATGAAAATAAATAGATAAATAAAATGGAAGGACTATGCTTAGGAAGAGGAATGTAAAGTATAGTGCACACTACCTTTAATATTCCAGTAATGCAAGTACACAAAAGTGCCTTACAGAAACAGATGCTTGGTGCCAGAGCCATGGGCTCAAGCTCAATGCCCAGAAATGTATAGTTATCCCCTTTGGGAAAAAACATGTACCCGTGAATTCCCACATAGGTAGCAGTACACTAAACACTGAAACTGTGATGAGAGACTTAGGGACACAGGTGGACAGTGGTCTCACCTTCGATAACCACATTGCCACAACATTCAGGAAATCCTTCTATGTGGCACACCTCATCACTAAGGGCTTTTCATCCAGAAAAAAGGAGATCATTGTCCCACTGTACTTATCCCTCATTAGACCTATTATAGAATACAACGCCCCGTTTGGTATGTAACTCTCAAGACATCTGCAACAACTGGAAAGGCTGCAGAAATACCTCACTAAAAGAATCACAGGCCTAAAGCAGATGCCCTATGCTGACCATTTAAAAAAACACTACCGATACCCTGTCACATATCGTCTACTCAGAGGTGATCTTCGCTTAACATACAAGGCCATGTCACCCAGAGCTGTTGGACATGCTACACTTAAAGAAATCCCAATCCCATAGACACACATGCTCCAGGGGTCTAAACCTTGTTATCAAAATGAACAAAACATGCTGGAGGGATAAGCTCCTGACCCAGAGGCTCCCCAGACTCTTTGGCCCTTTTCAAAAGGAACCTTGATGATTGGATGAGAGATGGGAAATTCACCCCGGGGATCACATCTATCTCCCTGCTAAACAGGGGTCCAGGGAAGTAAATACTGTGGGAAGAAATAGTCAGGGAATTGTTATGGCTAGGCTTCTATAGGCCCTAGGGCCGATAGCCTAGTACCAACCTATGAACCTATGAACCTATGAACATATAATGTCATGAAACTTTGTATTGCTGCTGGTTGCTATCATTATGCTGAACACTATGTTAGCTTTCTGTCTGAGTCATTTATGTCTGTGTAATTACTTGCATGGTGTTAGTCCATGCAATTCAACTCTGCCAGCCCCCCACCTGAAAACCTGATTGTCAGAATAGGCTGGCATGCTAAGCAATTTCATATATTAAAGGAAGTGCCTTGTATTGGAAATGTTTGATTGGCTAAATCTCATCCTTCCTAAAGGTTTGACAGCATTATTATTTAGTTTCTTTGAAATAAAAATGGCTTATTTCAGGTTGGCCCTATAAATCTGAAAACATTAAATTTATAAACATATATGGTATGTGTTGTCATTAATTACATGCAGCAAGGAACATCTGGGACAAACAATATTCTTTCCTGAAGGAAAACAAAATGTCATCTCAATAGGTCAGAAAATCCTCTAGTATCATTAACTTGTTAGTGGGACTTTCCTAAAATGCAAACCAATGGTCATGCACCCATACATGGCTGCAATGTCAGGGAAATCTTACTATGGCTCTAGAAGTCTGCTGTTCTCAAAGAAATGTATTACAGGTTCAATAATGACCACAGCCCAAGAATATGATGGCTACTGATCAAAATCAAATAAAAAATGAAAATGTATGAAGCAAGAGTTCATGAACTGAACATGAATCAAATTATGTTTCTGTTGTCCATAGTACAAATGCTTCTGGTGCTGGTGTGGCTCATGGTACTGGCTACTAGGCTGCAGCCACCCCAGTAACCAAAAAAAAAAAAAGAATAAGAAACAAAATAAACAAAGAAACTGCTCTTTAAAAATACCGCTTTTTCTCTAAAATTTAATTTTACCATTACTGCAACTGTGATCAGAACTTCACGCATGCTAATGTAGTACCATAGTGACCTAAAAAAATGAAGAAAGAAATTACTACTCTGCTTACCAGTCCAGCACTACGTCTACTACATATCAGGAATAAGGTAAACATGCCTTCTCACAGCTTTCCCTGCCTTCTGAAAAAGGTAGAAATATTTAAAAAATGGCTTATTGGGTTGGTTTATGAAATGGTGAGGAACCCTTCCTACTAGCTCAAGGTTGCCTGGAGACTGAAAGCAAGAAATTAATGTGCCCACAAGGCAGAATGGGATTACATTTGCTTATAAGTATTTTCTTGTTGTTTTTGTTGCAGGCACATTGCCTGCTACGGTCAGCATATAGAAAGGTAAGTACTTAAACTGTGTACGTGTGTGTGCGAGTGTGTGCGTGTGCGCGTGTGTGCGTGTGTGTGTATGAGCATGTGTGTTTATGTGTGCATGTGTCCTGTGTGTGTGTGTGTGTGTGTGTGTGTGTGTGTGTGTGTGTGTGTGTGTGTGTGTGTGTGTGTGTGTGTGTATGTGTCCATATCTTTATAAATAAATAGATATGTGTGGGTGTGTGTGTGTGTGTGTGTGTGTGTGTGTGTGTGTGTGTGTGTGTGTGTGTGTGTGTGTGTGTGTGTGTGTGTGTGTGTGTATGTGTCCATATCTTTATAAATAAATAGATATGTGTGGGTGTGTGTGTGTGTGTGTGTGTGTGTGTGTGTGTGTGTGTGTGTGTGTGTGTGTGTGTCCATATCTTTATAAACAAATACATATGTGTGTGTGTGTGTGTGTGTGTGTGTGTGTGTGTGTGTGTGTGTGTGTGTGTGTGTGTGTGCACGGAGGGGCAAAATAGAAGTTCTAATGTTTTCTAATTTTGCCTTATATTATGATCCATTTTTCTTATAAAATTAGTAGTGCTCTGGCAAATCAGTGACTTTTTGCAGTCACTTAACAACCTTCTGAAAATGCATGCTAATGCAAAGCCTGTTATTTTTCCAACTTTTTATGAATATAAAGGAAAATATCATTCCTTGATTTTGGTCCCATGTCTCCAGTTATTAATTAGATTTTCCTTGACTCTTGAACTTAAATGTTGAGAGATATTTGGAGGAAGGAGAGGAAGTGTGCTGTATACCGTATTCTGACAGCAGTGAGATGATAAAATAAATTCCAGTGTGGCAGTTATTTACATATTTTTGAACCATGCGTCCCTGCATGGAGTGCCTAGGCAAATTATTTCCCCCCAGGATGAACACTCCTATCCCTCCCTGTTAGAACCATAGATGCTAGAGCTGATAATTGAACTGGGTTGCTGTGCCGTTTTAGAACTTTCTCTCTCTTCACCATGGCACTGGCCCTTACGTGTGAATTTTTGTTAAGGCCATCATTAAATCAAACGGTTGGAAAAAAAACTGTAAGATGAACCTCAGAGCATCTAGAACTCTATGAACTCTTGGGGGGTAGTGACCCTCAGAGCCTAGTATTAATTAAGTTACATACAGATATATCTATATATCAAGGATTGCTGCATCCCATTAACACGAAATGTCAACAGCAAAAGGCTGACAATGGAAACGCCAACAATCAACTGTTGAAGACTGAGGAAAACCCCCGACACATGCAACCAATGAAAAACAAATTACATTGTTTTTTGCAGGGGGCTTCACCCCTCTACACCCCTGATAATTATGTACACTAACTTCGAGATCAAACAATCCCCAGAGATAGAGAATATTCTTTCTCTATCGACCTTCTGCATATGTCGACCTGTTGTGGATGACGTTCTTGTTGCTGACATTGAGGTGTGTCTACTGCAGTAGAAATATATATATATATATATATATATATATATATATATTTTTTTTTTTTTTTTTTCATAGTCTCAAAATACTGAAATCTCAAATTTCAGTTTTTTGAGACTATGAAATTGAACCCACATCACACCGAAACACCAAAACCACGAAGCACAAAACCACGAAATTCAAAACACCTAAAACACAGCACACACCAGACCACACATATACCACAACACCCACATCACAGCATAAACAAACAAAATCCTGGTGTTAGTATTTGTATAGTAAGGGGGGTGTGGGGGGCATAGCCCCCACATTAGGGGGTGTGGGGGGCGTAGTCCCCCTTAATTTGGTTTTATGTTGTCTGGTTTTGTTTTACATTATTTGTTATAAGGTTACTAGGTGGGGGGCTATGTCCACCACATCCCCCAATGTGGGGGCATCCCTCCCTAACTATATATACTAACACCAGGATTGCACTACAGTGGGATAAAGGACATATACCTTTGACTTGCCTTAGAGTACTACTTGTCAGTGAAATGAGTTTTAGGTGAAATGAGTTTTAGGTGACATGAACTTTAGGTGATTTGGTCTCGGTGAAATGAGTTTTAGTGAAATGGTCTTTAGGTGAAGTGATACAAATCCATATATATATATATATATATATATATATATATATATATATATATATATATGTATATATTTGTGCACCCATAAGTAAGCCCAGCACTCAAAAATTAATATATGCATCCAAGATGGTTTATTAGACAACTCACAACACAAAATCACAAATGCAGACCACAGTTTAGCTTATAGTATCCTCAATGCCCCTGCCCCTAATCTCAGCCCTACCTTAACTTATGAACATCCCTTTTTCTAACACTACACTAAACACAACACACACACTTCACACACTACAGCTTGTTTGCATGGGACTAAATCCATCTGTTTCCGTAGACTTTATTCCACACTTAACTTACAAAATCTCATACACATGCTGAAACCCCCGGATTCTTAAATTCAGTATATCAAAAAGTTTCAGGATTAAAACAACTACAAACATTCAGTCTTTCACCATTTGACATATAAGACATTTGACCAAGTGCTTCTCATCCAATTCTGTAGCACATCAAGCTGTTGAATAAATTGCTGTTTGACACAATGTTGTACACCTACACACACACACATACACACACACACACACACACACACACACACACACACACACACACACACACACACACACACACACACACTCCTACCTCATGAGCAAAATATACTGCAATGGACTGGCATCAAATTCAGAATTATTCTCTGCCTCATAGCCATTGTTTGCCAGTGCAGGCTTCAGCAAACCAATGAACCTAGTCATGTTAAAGCGGGTATTGCAGCAAATGAATAAATGAACAAAAGTGTTGACATGTTTTACTTCTGGTCACAGGAGCGGCCTTAGGTCAACTGGTGCCCTAGGCAAAATGACTCCATGGCGCCCCCTACCACACCGTCTGGTGCCCCCATCCTGTCTACCTACACCAAATAAATACTGGAAAAGTGCCCCTGCTGCAGCAGCTCCCTAGGCGGCCGCCTAGTTGGCCTATGCCTAAGGCCGGCTATGTCTGGTCATAATGCAATTTTTAAGTTGAACATGCAAAGTTCTTCCATGTGAAAAAAGGAAGAGTCCTAAGCCAAGAAAAATACACTTGGTGCTGTTATGACCAAGTCTGAAAAATGCCTCAAACCACAAAATCTAAAACTGTTTATATTATAGTTACAAGGCTGCATTTTCATGAAGAAATGCAGCATCACAACCTTCAAAATTTTCAGCCTTTTTCCTCCAAAAGTTCAATATGCATATCTTATGCCACGCCTTTATAATTAAAGTAATATGGCAGGGTTAGAAAAGAGGTATTGAATAAGCCCTAAGTTTTACTATAAGTTATGTTTGTTTTTCTTTAAATATGAATACCTTTAAAGAACAATGTAGGAAGGCTAAATAAACAGATTTTTAAAATGAGAGAGCCATCTGAGTGAACTTATTTTAGAGTACAATATGAAGGAAACTGAGTTGCTGAGCTGTATGAAAAAAATGCACTGTATCTTTGGCCAGAGTTGGGAATATTACTTCTGGTTAAAACCTGCAATCTGCAAGCTATAAAGGCTGTGACTTGGAATCAGAGGAGTGATTTTCTTCTATAGAGGTTCTGAGATTAGAAGCCTTCATGTACAACTGCTTTCTCTGACTGTTACATAAAACTTGGAGCATAAAACCATTCTTCGTAGGTTGATAGGAGGTTACTAGGCTATTGGCCCTAAGGCCTTTATAAGCCTAGCCATGTATTCTCCTTGTTCACTTATTGACCAAGCTGTAGGGTCTATGTTTGCAGAAATGAGTCTATGATCAGCGCCAACTGCCCTTATTCAAGAGGGACATAGATGACACCCCCCTTAGGTAAATTTATGGTCTCCCATCCAGTTGTCTAAGTTACACTTAAATAGGTCATTGAGGAGCTCTGTTTTACATGAATTGGGAGTTTGTGCCAGAGGAGTGGCAATCTCTGGGAAACATATCTGTCTGCCCAGCATTCCCAGCTAATGTTACAGGCTAGGTTAAAATCCCTAGAGCTAGTGAATCTTATCCCATTTGACTTGCGGATGTGCAGCATTTCCATTAGGGCAGGGTCAGAGATTGCTCTGTAGGCCAGTCACAAGTTGCTTCTCAGCAGCCTATAAGATACAGAGGACAGTGACAGGGCCTTCACTCTGTCCATGTAGGTTATGGGTTAAAGTGCCTGAATTTTCTTGGTGAGAAACCTCTGAGGCTTCCCCAGCTGCTGCAGGTGTCTGATGAGGTACATACAGAAGGGAGTTTTGTACTCTATTAGAGGTCTGATTAGGGATGAGTACAGGAGAATTATAACATCCTTAGCTCTGGATGCGATACCCTTACTTATGAGATGTGCCTTCCTTACCACTATGGACACATGGCAATTGAAGTTAAGGTTGCTATCAACCTGTGTTCTCAAATCTCTCACCACAGGGTTTGAGCTAAAGGGGGTACTGTTAATATTGTAATTTATAACACTCAAACCTTGAAATAAGACTGTGGTCTCTGTTATATCAAAGTTAGTACCATCATACTGAGGTTGTGACCTCCCCTGTGTCTTGCAGCTTCTCCCGTTAAGGGTCACCACAGCGGATCACTAGTCTGCAGATTGCTTGGCAGTGGTGTTTTTACAGTGTCAAGTTTCCAGCCAGGTGCACAACCTTCACAGAAGGCACACACGCACACCTACTGCATGTCTTTAAAACTCATTCAACTGCAGGGATGCCCTGCAGACTCCACACAGAAGGCACTCCATCTGAGAATAAAACCAGAAAACCTCTTGCTGTGAGGTGACAACACTAACCACTGTACCACTGCGGCTGATGACTTCCCTTGTGTAATATTGGGATAAATTTCAAGAAAACAGTCTGCTGCCTTTTTTATTTAAAACTGAATTAAGGCACTTACGTTGCTACATGTAAACCCAAAAGGGTAAAATATTGCTGCTAAATAACTGTCTCCTATTGGCAGCTTTTCTGTGTTCAGAACTTCCTAGCAGGACAGTGCTGTTTTAAGAACTGCCTGTGCTTTACTGAATAAAAATGGGTGTAGTAGTTTGATAGTAAACTGATGCAAATTATTTGTGTTTGGAGCCATTCTGTTTAATTAGAGCTTCATAAAAGCTAACTTGTTGGATTTACAGTTTTGTAATTCAAAGTAATCCTTTACTATACTTGTTGGAGATGCTACTGTTTGTTTTTTCGGCTTTTCCCAGTTAGGGGTTGCCACAGCGGAACTCTGGTCCGCTAATGATTGGCAGTAGATTTGTATGGTGCCAAGTTGCCAGCCCAACGCCCAACCTTCAGTGAAGGCACACCCATTCACACATGTCTTTCGAAGGCCACTTGACCGCAGGGAGGATATGCAGACTCCACACAGAAGGCACTCCAGCTGAGAATCGAACAGGAGAACCTCTTGCTGTGAGGCAACAATGCTACCACTGTACCACTGCAGCGTTTTACTCCATTGCTTTAGTGAGCCTCAAACTGACTTAAGAAATGCTAAAACAGCTTGTGACAGAACATGTAGAATACAACAGAGGCGATGTTTCAAAGCTGGAAATCACTGAGCTTTACAACAGAGTGTACAAAGGACTATTAATGACACAAATCAACCTTAGCAACTAAATATCACTACTCCAAACCTGAAATATGTAAATTCTACTCAGCAAGCATGTTGACCACTTCAAGGTCCTTGCAGTAACTAACTCTTTAGAAAAAGGCAAGCTTAAACATCAGTGGGCCATTAAAATCATTCATATCCTGATTGATTTTAATAACTGGTTTGAGTTTCAGGTGTCATTCTAAGTGGATCTGATATTTGTTAGCATGGAAGGACATGGTTAACTCACCGACTGCCTTTGCAAAGAATGGTCTCCACCTGCCCCCTTTGGTCTTTCAAATATTGGCTAAAACTTTATTGACGTCCATACAGCCTTTTTTGACAAAGACAAATTGACAAACCTACCAACATAGCAAAGTTAACTCAAATATACCTCAAGGTGTTACAGTTTAATGCCAGGAGCCTAAACAAAAAAATACACTCCCTCCAAGCACTCCTCACACTTGAGAATATAGAGGTTTGTGCAGTTACCAAGACATGGTTTAAAGTGGCAGAGAGTATCCCAGCAGTGTAAGGTTTCAGTGCCTTTCACACTTTAAGACAATAGCTGCATAGACAGGGCTAAAGTTAGAGGTGTTTTGATATACATCAATAACTAGCATACCTCTAAGTTGGTTAAACAGGCTAACAAGCTGGAGTTCTTCCATGTGCAAATCACTTCAGATAAAATCCCATACCATATCTTAGCTAGCTATAGGTCAGCCTCCATGTCCCAAGAAACTTACACAGTGCATTCTTAGATCTACTGGAGACACTTGCTATCCAACCAAGCACCTTACACCTGTGGGACTTTAACTACCCATCGACAGACTGGAAATCTTACATAGTCTCAAATATGCAGGCACAGAAATTCCTGGACTTTATAAATACAAACACCTTTGACCAGTTAGTGCATACACCCACTAGAGGCTCCAACATACTGCACCTTATACTCACAAATAAGGAAGAAAGCTGCATCTCCCCCTCAATGTCACATCCTCCCTGGTAAGGTCTGACCATAAAGCTGTCTCCTTTGAAATCAAAATCAACTCAGTAACCCCAGTAACAGACAGGAACCATTCAAGGCAAACTAACTTTTATTTAATGTCGCTACAAACCCAAAGAACATAGGAACGTATGAAGAATTGTTCAGAGAAACCTTGTACAACCATGTCAATGGCTGAATAGATGCTGCTGTACCTAGCAGACGTAAGCCCAAAACTAACTCCAAAAACAAACTGCTCTGATGGCATCCCAAATTAAACAGGATATACAGCAAAAGAAAAAAACATCATGGCTAAGAACGCTCTCATCAAACTGAACAGGCAGCTAAGGGGGCTAATTAAGTCCAGCCTCCCAGGCAAAACACAGCCATAAGGCCTTCTTCATCTATGTCAGAAACCTTAAAGGCTGTACACAACAGTTTGCTGAACTGATGGTTAATGGTGCCATATTCACTGAGTTGGGCACTATAGTAAATCTGCTGGCTGACAAATTCAGATCCAGCTTCACCCCCCAATCACACCCAGCCACCCCCCAAGAAATACCCTCAAACATAATCCCTCCAATTATAAATATTGAATATGCCCAGGTTGTGCTCACTAATGCCAAGACCACAGCCTCAATGGGCCCAAATAATATACTGGAATGCTTTCTGAATAGTTTAAAATATGATTAATTGGGGGCCACTGGAGTCACTATTTAACTATACTGTCAAAGTAGGCTTTATGCCATGAGAATGGAGGACTGCAATGGTCATCTCCAGTCATAAGGGTGGACCATCAACAGTTCCTGGAAAATACAGACACATTAGTCTGACTAGTCTTATTTGCAAAGCCATGGAAAGAATTATCATGGCAATGATCAACAAAAACACTGGAGACCTATAGACACTGAAACCATCCCAATTTGGCTTTTTTTTTAATGTAATGTCATACCTACTGAATCTGGTAGACTTCTTTGAAAAAGTCACCAAGGCAATGAATGAGGGTAAAATGCTGCGCATTGACAACCTTGATCTGACTAAGGCATGTGATACAATACCCTCTTGGGCATTGTTAAAAAACTTGTAAAAATTAGGCATAAACTCCTATATAACAGGCTGGGTAACCAGATTGCTCACGGATAAGACTCAGAGGTTAGGATCGGTGAAACTACCTCCACAAAATGGCTGGTCACCAGTGCAGTCTCTCAGGTCTCCCTGCTGTCCCCACTCCTTTTTGGCATCTACTTCTCAGAAGGCAAAGACATTGGCAAAGGCCTCTGGTTGACCAGTTTCACACATGATTGCCAACTGTGAGCAGATATAGAATTCACCCCAAGGTGCAAACCCCCTACGGGAAGGTCTAACAGACAAATGACTAGTGCCAAAGCCACAGCTTAAAAATCAAAGCAAAGAAATGCATTATATTTACTTTTTGAAATTTGACCATCCCCAGGAAATTATGTCATTCCTAAAAAACTCCTAAGAGCTGTCTTACTACACAGATCTGGGAACTCATATAGATAGTAACCTAGCCTTTGACCAACATGTGTCCTAGGCAGTAAGAAAATCCTTTTATGATGCTAAACTTATAAGTAAAGGCATGGCATGTAGGTCTGGGAAAGTCATCATACTGTTGCACTTGTCCCTCATCAGACCTGTCCTAGAACATAATGCCCTCTTTGGTATTTACCTGACCAGACACATGCAACATCTGGAATGTCTGCAAAGGCTCCTTACAAAAAGAATACAGGGCATAAGCACATTGCCCTATGTAGATCACCTCAAAGCCCTGTCTTTATACTCAGTCTCCTACAGACTACTGAGAGGCGATCTATGCCTGGCTTACAAGACATCCTTGGACCCAACTCTGATGAGCCTTTTGGACATCTGCAAAACAAGCAACATCAGAACTACTAGATCCAAAGACCTAAATTTAGCTTCCAACATAAATAGGAAATGTTGAAGAGAGAGAGAGGAAGAGAGAGAGAGAGAGAGAGAGATAGAGAGAGAGAGAGAGATGTTTCTCACAGAATTACCATTCTCTGGAATAGGCTCCCTATTCATGTGAAACAAATTCTCTCCTTATGCCTGTTTAAGCGTAACTTGAACTACTGGATGGGAAATCAGGAATTCACCCCTGGTCTGATGCCTATGCCTCTGATGGACAGAGGCAGCCAGTAAATCATGTCACAACCAAAAATCAACCCCAATATAAATGTCTAAAAGATAAAACTTGTGCGTGTAGGTTTGTGTGGAGCTTGGAGTCTTAACAAGAAACTACACTCCCTGGAAGCTCTCCTCACCCTGAAGAATGCTGATGTCTTTACAGTTATACAGATATGGTTCAAGGCTGTGGAAAGCACTCCAGCAGCGCAAGGCTATAATGCCTATCACACATTCAGACCACTCTCTGAAAAGTGAAAGGCATTATCTGTATGTTTACCATCTGCCACTTTTGGTATATAGATTTACAATGTAAGTATTTTTTTTCAGATTCTTATATGTGGCAAATTTTTTGATATTTGGATACATAAGTGGGAGGGTATATAACAGAGAAACAAAATCCCTCATTAGTTTTAACAGGCAAATTGGGGAACGAGCCAAATCTTCAAAATCTAAATACAAGACTAAAACAGCATTCCAAGCAAAGGATAGCCAAAAAGCATTTTTTTAGTTATGTCTGAAGCCTTAAGGGAAACACTCGACAATGTGCTCAGTTAGTTGGAGATGGCACTGCCTACACTCAGCTGGTCAATAAATTCAATTCAAATTTCACCCTCTCATCACCTCTGGTCACTCCCTTAGAAATGCTTCCTGCAATTCTTTTGCCTGTTATCACAAAAGAGCAGGTCATCACTGTGAAGCTAGAAGCATGGCATCAATGTGCCCTGATGAAATCCCAGGGTGCCTATTAAATAGCTTGAAACATGACCTATCAGGTCCACACAGGTGTCTATTTCCAGATAGACGTTGTCCTAGTAGAGTAGAGGACAGCAACAGTCATCCATCTGCACAAGGGGAGACCATCAACTGACCCAGAAAATTACTGACCCATAAGGCTGGCTAGCCTCATATGCAATGCTATGGAATGGATAATAATGGACCTGGTTAACAATGACATATGAAATCTCCAGACTCTAGGCTCAACCCAGTTTAGCTGTATCAAGGGCAGGTCTTGCCTGCTCAATCTAGACCTCTTTGAAAAGGTCACCAAGGTCATGGGTGAGAGTAGGACAGTGCATACCACCTATCTTGAACTGGCCAAGTCATTTGATATAATGCCCCACTCAGGTGCTATAGATAAGCTCAGAAAATGGACATAAACCTCTGCATGGATAGTCAAATGGCTCACAAATAGGACACATTTTGTTAGAGTGGGGAGAATCCACATCCGGCTAGAGGTCAGTCATCAGTGGAGTACCACAGGACTTTGTGCTGGGCACCCTCCTGTTTTGGATATACTTCTCAGATGTCAAGGCAGATGGAGAAGAGCTTTGGCTGACCAAAATATGCTGATGACTGCAAGTTGGGGGCAATCACTCACTCCCCAAATGATGTTGATATCCTACAGAATGGTCTGATGCAGACTAATGATTGGTGTTAGAGTTATGGCCCTAAACTAAATGAGAAGAAGTGCACAATAATATCCTTTGGGAAATCAAATATCCCTGCAAATTACAACATTCATAGCACCCCACCCCAAGAGTGGACCCAGTGGTAAGAGATCTGGGTACTCAGATAGTAATCTGAGCTTTTACCACTATGTGGCCACGGTGGTCAGGACATCTTTCTGTGTGGCTCAGTTTACAAGTAAGGGCATGGCATCCAGATCCTTATCGGACCAATAATTGAGTATAGTGCACCCTTTGGCATGTACCTCTCTAGGCACCTGCAACAAATGGGAGCATCCTCAGAGGTTTCTCACCAAAACACAACAGGGTTTAACCAACAGGTCATACATAGACTGATTAAAAACCTTATCACTGTATTCAGTTTTCTACCATTTTCTGAGGTGTGATCTGTGCCTGACCTACATGGTGGTCTCTAACCCAGCCTTGATGAAAATGTTGCATATAAACAAAACTAACTGTACGAGAGTTACCCACGCAAAATATCTAAAACTGATCTTTGACATGAATAGATCATGGTGGAGAGACAGTGTCCCAGAGATTGCCTTTCCTCTGGAATATGCTTTCTATTCATGTGAAGTAGAGACCTTCCCTGGCCATCTTCAAGCACAATCAAGACCAATGGATGGGAAATTGCAGATCACTCCTGGGGTGGCACCCATGTCCTTTATGGGCACAAGCAGTCTGTAAAAATAGTCAAAACTCCATTTGTTGACCCTTGTTATCTTTCTCTGAGGGATAGAAAATTGGGTAAAATTTTGTCTGTAAGTCTGTTGTTGTGATCATTCAGTCTCCATATTTGGGACTCATTCTAGCAGGTCCTAATATTTCAACGGTTACTGATTTGGCTTTGGCTTATGTATTTAACTGCACTTGTAGTGCTTAGTGAATTGTTTTGTTATCTTGGTTATGGGGACTGATAAATGGGAGAGCCATTAGTCTTCACAAACTGGGTATTTCACAGAGGGAACCAGACATTTTCAACGTTATAACTTTCTTATACAGATCAGGCATTTGTGGTATGAAAACACAGAAGGTTGATGGCAGTTTTTTTTTAATTTGTTTAATTATAGTAAACCAAATCTTAATCTTCATTAAGTGGTCTGTCTTCTGCACTTGAAATGCTAGTCACCAGTGGTCTGGGGAACAACAACATAGGCATTGGCAATCTGAGCACTCCAGTTACTTTTACATTTGCATGGCAGTACATTACTGGATAAATAGTGGAGGGTTTGTTTCAAATGTCAGTCAGCTTTTTTTGTTTAAGGAGATTGTGCAACCATACAGGAGTCAAGTTATTTTGTTGGATTTACATTACACAAATGAATAAGTAGCTGAATTCAGCAATTGGTCGGATATGGTCACATGTATTTCTCAAAAGAAACTGAGAGAATTATGTGCTTATGGGTAATGTGGCATTTTCCAATACTAAATTTAACCTGTAATTTTGTGACTTTTTGCAGAGACTGCAGCAAGGATATCTTGTTGGTATGAACAGTTGTGTTTATTATACAGTGTTCTGATGACTAAGGGGGAAGATGTATTTGTGTGTAATGCTAGTTATTGGTGTTGCTGCTTCATAATATTTTATTTTTCTGTTGCGTACCTGTCTATGGTATATTCTGTCCAGAGTTTGCAAGATCTCCCTGTGTCTGCATGGAGTTTGTTCAGGGACTCTGGTTTCCTTCCACATCAGAAACAAATGCAACTGGGTTAGCTGATAATACTTAAAACATCCCCTAAGTGTGTGTGTGTGTGTGTGTGTGTGTGTGTGTGTGTGTGTGTGTGTGTGTGTGTGTGTGTGTGTGTGTGTGTGTTCCTAGTGTTTGTATATTTCCTTTTATGCTATGGTATTTCATTCTGGATTGGTTCCTCTTTTAATCCATTCACTTGCTGGAATATACTTTAGCTCTCCACAGCCCTGAATTTTATAAAGTAGGTATTTAAAACAGATAACAGAATGGATGTATGATGTAGTTACAGATGTTGAAAGTGTCCCTTTCCTCAAGGTGAAGCGGCTTTGGAGCTGATTGTAATATTTAGAGGTGCATACATTGAGAAAAGCATGCAAAAAAAGTATTTCATTTAGCAGTAAGTCTTGTAGAAATTATTACTGATGTATCCAAAAACTTAGATTAAATCATAAAAGAAATACCCACGTTAAAGTTGTTCTTTGAGCTTGCAAGATATTTTGTTTCATGTTATCCAAAATTCTAAATATAAGAAAAAAGGAAATTAGACTTTTAATAATGAACTATTCAAAGCAAAGTTACATATCTTCAACGTAAAGTTATTTTTAAGGCAAAAAAGCCTATTTAAAATATGCTGTTTGAAGAAGAGTAATTTTGTTAGCTAGCTATGAATAAGGACATGAACTAAGGTCATTTAATTATGATTTATATGCCTTTTAAAGTATATATTGAGATATATTAAAAGTTTTGTAGGATGTCTATTTTGGAAGCAAGACAGAATACTGCACAAGTGTTCAGCACTCACATATGTCAGTCAACACTAAAGTGTGATTTGGTTTTGTTATACACTGCCTCTGGGACTTCCGCATCTCAGGGAATTCCTCTTAATTTGAGCGAAAGCAGTCTCAAAGACAATGTATGAAAGTAGCAAGCATATGGATGGCCAAAAGGAGGACCCTGTGTCAGGGGTGTAGAAGGGAAACTCGCAATGCTGCAAAATGTATTTTATTGTTGCATTAAAATTCAATTTTTTTCCTGCTTTTATAAATCACACAGTTGTATGCATGTTTGAGTGTCATACTCCGAAAGCAGTCGTCAGTCATTCATCTCATCTTTTCAAATATACTTTAAAAAGAAGGGAGGGATGAGCATCACATTAAGACTTAATAAATTAGAATACCAAACCTTTAAATAATCAACTGCTATAAATTAGCAAAGATGTTACTAACTGTACACATTTATGCATACTAAACTATTACTGTTTTTAGCATAGCTTGACAACTTTTCCATAATCACATAACCAAATACTGTCTAAGTAGCCAAGCCAGAAAACTGAAGGTTTGCAAAACAGTTCAATCCATAAACAATAAAAAATAAACTAATGTCACAGATGCACATGAAACTGAAATATTAGTAATTGGGGGCTTCATTGATATTTACCCATATCAGTACAGTAATGGTGTCACAAACTAAGTTTGACTATCTAAAATATAAAGAAGAGAGGAGGGAGGGACTAAGGATCATAAAACTAATATATCTAAAACCAACAAGTCCACAATTCCTCACAGTATTGAACAAGAGTTAAAACCTTTAATTGGGATTTTAATTAATCTAGCTTTTGGGTTGCAATCAACTCTTTCACAATTAATTATATACCTAACAAAGTGTACAAGTCAGTATAGTAAAAATAATATAACAGTTTCTTGAAAAAAAGAAAGACCCACTTATCATTGATAGTGGTATATCACTGCCTCTGTTAAATAAGACTGACAAAATAATTAATTACATTAATTCTGCTAACAGACTGCCATCTCATTCAGAATTATTTCTCTGCCTTATACCCATTACGTGGCATGATTAGTTCTGCTTACCCTCCACTGCCACAAGCAATTTAGTGCTGATTATCAGAGAATGAATAAAAAAATGAAAAATTCAACACTCGTACAGAAATTAGTTTTGAGCAGATTTTGAGTCATAATTAGTTTACTTATCAGAAAAGGAAACTAAATACAACTGTAAACAAATGAATTCAAGTAATCATAGTAAGAGGGGATCAAGTTTTTTTTTTTGTATGTTGACACAGTAAAAACACTAATAATATTACACCAGGTATTATAATAGTAGTAGAAAAATTAAATCATATGCAGGGTTAACAGTAATTTATTCACTCTTACTCATAACGCTAAAAATATAATGGGTATTTTGAAAAATATATTGCACTTAATAAGTTACTTAATTCATGAAAATAAATTTTACTGCATCTCTCACAATTAATGAGGTGTAAAAAGTAAAGTTTATTACTGTTATCTGAAACAGCAGTTTGATATTAGAACTCAGGCTTATCATGCACCTGTTCACTGCATGCTGTAATAAACGGTCATTTATTTACTTTATTATCATTGCAGTATATTAATAAAACATTGGTAACTATGTGCAATCCAGTATTTACATGTTTGTCGAGAGTATAAAAACAGAGTAAATTTAGGCTGTTACATCTCTGCAACTAACAATAAAATGCTCAGAATCTTTGCTAGTAATCTGTGAATGGCATGCAATGAATTATACATAATAATGACTGCACTATAAAGTAACTATGGCACTCAGTACTGAATAAAGAGATTGTTATGGACCCATGTTCTACTTCAAATTATGGTCAGCAATTGCTCCAGCTAGGAGATATAGGCCTAGTACCAAGAAGGTCTTGATCTGCATAACAAATTTCTTATTAATTCTCCACCATTAACTCAAATATTGATATTTAGCCTAGCAAACCTGACCAAAATTAAGCATGAAAAGGGTGAGGGGATAGGATGAATTAGCCATTCAGCATGCAAAACCACCTTCACAATTTTAAGGTTCTAGGTGAAGCTGGGAGGTCTCCAGTTACTTTTAGTATCCACAGCCAACATAACTTTCTTTCATAACTAGAAGAGAGTTCAAAGAATCTCCTTAAATTTGATTGATGTATGCTTCCTGTCATGATCCACATCTCCCATTTATATGGAAGAAATATGTTATTTACATCTTTTAACTAATGTTTTATGCATTGTTGCCTCACAGCAAGAGGTTCTCCCGTTCAATTCTCGGCTGGAATGCGTGAATGCCTTCTGTGTGGAGTCTGCATGTCCTCCCCGCGGTTGGGTGGGTGTTCGAAAGACATGCGTAAATGGGCGTGTCTTTGTTGAAGGTTGAACGTCGAGCTGGCACCTCGGCGTTCGTGAAAATCTACTGCCAATTGTTAGCAGACCGAACTTCCGCTGTGGCGACCCCTAACCAGGAAAAAGCCGAAAGACAAACAACAACAACTAACGTTTTATGCTCTGTTGTATTTATCCCTTAAATGAGTCCTCGACTACTTTCAGAAACACACTTCAGCAGGGGGAAATTTGTTCAATAGCAGGGTTTGTTTGAAAGTTCAGTCTTCCAAAAAATTAACAAGTTATTTCAAGAGACTTTGCAGTACTTGGTGATGAATAATTAATAGCAGAAAATGTGGTTTAAAGTTCAGTCATCTCTTCATTACAGTTTCAGCATTTTGGGAAATGTCCTGTAAACATTCTAAATACTGTCTGAGGGGCACATGATTTTCCATACAAAAAGGTGCCAATCCAAAGAGTGTGCTGTTAGGCTAAGTTTCTATATAATAATCACTCTTTCCTTCTTTGAAAGTGTCATGAGATGTTGTGGAAAGTTTTTTCTAAAAGGATTCAAGAACCAAGATCATAGCATCCCAACATATGTTATATAATACAGACAATGTTACCTAAGGCCAGAATGACCATGATAGCAAAAAGGAGGTGATGGAGTCAGTTGTAACCAATACAAAACAGTCATCTAATAAAAATAACAGACATAAGTAAGCAAAATAAAACTGGAAGCTGGAAACTAATGCGGTTTTGTGGATGAGAACAATACATTAACTCATGATAAGCTTGATAACACACATTTGGTGGGAGTCAGATAAATTATTACTGCCATAGCATTATTAATGTTTCATGGGTAATGCCCCACAGTGCTGCAGTGATAAAAAGAGACTCAAAGACATGCAAGTGCCACATAATGCAAAAATACATTAGCAGCGTATTAGCATGTTAGCATATATCTGAACTGAACACAGCATAGAAGTACACAACACTAATGCTTCAGTAGCCAACCTAAACATGCACACATGCACATACATGAGCAAACACATATACACACAGGTGTTGACACACAAACACATGTGCATACTCACACACACACACACACAGGTGTTGACACATAAACACATGCATACACAGACACAGACACACGCGCGCACACAGACACACACACACACACACACACACACACACTCAGACAATCGCTTATTCAATACAATGATGCTGCACAGTAACTTCAAGCATGCACACATGCACATACATGAGCAAACACACACACACACACACACACACACACACACACACACACACACACACACACACACACACACTCAGACACTTGCTTATTCACACAAAACTGGCTTTGCAACACTCTTCTGCTGCAGTACTAATAGGCCTCCTCCTGCAACATACCTCAATGGGTGAACACTGTCAAAGGATGGTGTACATTTTTGCCGCTTAACTCCCCAAACAGTACAGTAGAGCTTGTCTTTGAATCTCTCTACTATGCTATACTCATCCTAGTGAAAGGGTCCAGGGGAGTACATATGGCTAATTACCATAAGCCACATTTGCATGTGCCTTTCATCAGCAAGATCACAGTAGAACTAAACACCAGACCCGTCTGACATCTGTACTGCTACAGCAATTCGTGATACACTCCTTTATAACACACTGTGAAATGTTGCTATATTGAGCTGTGTCATATATTTCTGAACCTCAGAAATAATTTTTATTTTGCAGAAGACTTCTATCTCTGGCAGACCAGCAGCATGACAAACAAAATGGGAATTTTCTTCATTTTATCCATAAGTTTACTTTGATATATTTGAAATTGCTGAATGTACTTAGCTAAATCGACTTTTATTTAAATAAATTGGTCTATCTTATACCTTGCTATAATATAAAGGCTAGCAACTCTAAATTGTTGAAGCTGTGTCCTTTAAGTTTCTAACAAAATGCTTTCTTTCAGCAGATGGTTGACAGAAAATGAGTTGGAATTTTTTCTGGCTCTGTGGTACAGAGATATGAAGTCTGGACTATGGCCTAACCAAACCAGTTTGGCACAACATCCTAAGTAATGGAGGAGACAGCCAGAGAAAGAGAGAGAGGAGTGAAGAGACATTGCCTACTTGCCACTCTCTGTGCAAAATTGAGGGTTATGTTGTGAGTCATACACCCAACAGTAAATCTCTTGTGGTGACCAGCAACCTAGTGGACAATCTATTTGGAAAGGGTGGAGTAGGGTGAACTAAGGGAGCTACATCACTCAAAGATGTTGTGAGCACCCCAAACAATATCCACTGTAAAAACTACCCAGAGTATTTATACAGCATGCATGGCAAACAGAGATTAAACAACAAAATATTTCTTGATATGACTGTCTGGAAAATGACACACTGCTGTCACAGTGGCAGATAGATGCCCAATAGGTAGAAGAGGCTGAAAAATGCAAAAGAAACAATACAGAAAGAGGGTGGATTTAGATACAGTACAAGTAAGGTTCAGATTACTTTTTCTGGCAGTGAGTTACAAGGATCAGCATGGGAGATAGAAATACAGTATCTTACATTTCATTTAAAAGGACGGTGTTCTGAACTAATTTGAATACCTTCTACAGTTCACCCATGCAACCCACTTAAAACATTACCTCTCTTATTGTTGAATATTCTGACTTTCTTCTTTTTATACCATGCCCTGTCACTCCTTAGGATAAGAGAAACAGTACTGATCAGGTGATGAGGGTGGCAGACCAGGAAATACCTGGCAGAAATGATTAGTATTAATAGGTCAGGAAGGTCAGCAACATTCTTCCTAGATAACTGCTTTGGAAGATAGGATAATCAATTTAACAAAAGCAACCAAGAAAAGCAGCTGGGGACATAAAACAATGATGGGGCATTAAGACAGTGATGTGTATAGGGTGGGGATCTATACTATTGCTCAGGAAAAGTGGTGGGGGTGTAATAGCTAGTGATGTGTAGGAAGGTGAACTTGCTTGAAGATTAAATTTGTTAGCTGTAGGAAGTAAGCACACATGATGTAGTTAATAGAAAGCAATGACATTTAGGCAAAGCAAAATGGCAAAAGCAGTAAGTCAGAATGGTAGCACAGAGGACAGCAGCCAGATTTAGACAAGAGGCATAGTATGAACAGGGATGACAACCAGGATACACTCATGGTAATAAAGCAAACAGGGCAGACAGGGACTGATAAACAAGCTACAGGAATACAAACAGCAGACAGAAGAAAATATAGTGTAGTAGAGTTGGACCAGTTATAGCATATTCAAGGAAATTAAGCAACTTAAGAGTTGACTCATAACTAGCTTTGGTCACCAGCGAACCCTGCTGTTGCTAGGGGCCCCATGGCCTTGGGGGAGTCACAAACATAAGTTATCTTATTTTGACATTTTATAACATCTTTGTCAAACTAGCAAAAGCTAGTACAACAGTCCAGTGTACTTAATAAAGCAGATGGAGTAATGATAACTCTTACATCTCCTTTAAAATGAAAAGATGTCAATGGCAATAGTAACTGTCTTCTGTCATGTAACACATCTCCTTTAAAATGAAAAGATGTCAAAGGCAATAGTAACTGTCTTCTGTCATGTAACGCATCTCCTTTAAAATGAAAAGATGTCAATGGCAATAGTAACTGTCTTCTGTCATGTAACGCATCTCCTTTAAAATGAAAAGATGTCAATGGCAATAGTAACTGTCTTCTGTCATGTAACGCATCTCCTTTAAAATGAAAAGATGTCAATGGCAATAGTAACTGTCTTCTGTCATGTAACACATCTCCTTTAAAATGAAAAGATGTCAATGGCAATAGTAACTGTCTTCTGTCATGTAACGCATCTCCTTTAAAATGAAAAGATGTCAATGGCAATAGTAACTGTCTTCTGTCATGTAATGCACGTCACAATTTCATAAAATTGTTTTACTACTGACATAGTGCTCTTGACTTAGTTAATCCTGCTGGTACGCATTCTGAACACTAAAACTATTGTTGTAGCTGCCTTTAGTCACCTGAAGTACCTCTGGCTGCAGGTCCCCCAGTCATCCTTGACTGTGTTGCTGCCCCACAAAAGCTGCTGCTGGTTGGGGAAAAATTAAGAGAAAAAAGATTATTCATCTTCTGATTACAGTATTTATCTGAAACAGGGTTGTAATATGAACCTGTTAGGATTAAGAGATCAAACATGAGCATGGTAAGCAATAGACATCAGCAGTCCAGAGTGACCAGTCTCAGTGCTTACCTTGGATTTAAGAAGAGCTGATGCTATCAATCTTCATGGATGGTTTTCTCTTCTAGAGAGTTTTATAAATATGAGCAGCACACCAGATACTATTACTCTCAACTTCTCTGCTCAAGAATCCTGGGCAAAGTCAAACATAATAGCAGAATAAAGGCTCACAATCAGGAACATTTTAAATACTACTATGGCTTCTGGGAGCCCCAGCTTAAATAAAATTAAGTTATTTCCTAAACGTTTATTACTGTGTTGTCTTTGTCAGGAAAGGCATATTGAAAGGATGCAAGGAAAACTAAAGTTAAACCACAACTCTGACTTTTTGCCTTAATCATAATTCATGTTCAGACCATCACTGAATAAAAAGGAACAAAAATGGACTTCAGAGTATAGGGTAAGTCATGACCTCTTGAAAAAGCTGAAGAGTAATGCAAAATATGAGAAAAGGATGAAAAATGTTATGTGAATGTGTGGGGAAGCATGAGATTTGGAAAACACAGATTAGCGGGTCTATATTAGATCACCGAATGCTTAAAAAAGTGAACGGTTATTGATCGAACTTATATAAGCGAAAGCATAAAATATTGAAGCAACAGAAACCCAAATTTTTTTCCTAGGGAAAGAATTTTGTTGTCCATTTCTATTGCTTTGGTATTTTCAGTGCTGTGATGGAAAGTTACGGGTCGGGTTCAGGTAAGTGTGCGATTGTGTGGACGTGAGGGTTAGGGCGGGTTAGGTGAGTTAGGGTTAGGGAGCGGGTGAGGTGAGTGTGCGATAGTGACAGACCTTAGGGTTAGGGTTTGGGTTAAGGTAAGTGGATAGTTAGTGGTGTGTGTATAGTTTAGTGTAGGGTTAGGTGTCAGATTTTAGGTGTATGTGTGTGGATTGTTGTTTGTTTGGTGTGCTTGTGTTGTGTGTATGTGTTTTGGAACAGCAATTTTTTTCCCTAGGAAAAAAATCACTGTTCGAGATTGTAAGCTTTTGCTTACATAGGGTTGAGTAATCACTGTTCGCTTTTTTAAGCATTCGGTGATCTAATATAGACCCAGAGTAGCACTGCAGGATGTGTGTGCTGGAGGGATGAAACAGTGGGCAATGCCTAGGGCACCATTTCACTCAAGTCTATTGCTGTACATAGAGTTGTTGTGATGTATTATTGTTGCAGCTAAATCCCAGTAGCTATGAATGTCCTTCTGCTAATTAGTGGTACACAAGCCTGTCTTAATGTAATAGCGTTGTAGCTACAGTTCAGTCTCTGCATACTACTAGCAGCATGAACTAAAATGTTCCTTAGGAGTGGTGCAGTGACAAGTTGATACTTAAACTGGAAGTGTCCTGGGGCCCCAACTTGAAATTTGCTGTGGGTCTCCAAAATGCTAACACCGACCGTAGTTGACTGAGAGCTGCAACAAAACCAAAAAGAGCATCAGACGCATTATACAGGTACAAGGTCAAAACATCATGCATGAGGGTTTGGGGGAGACCAACTCCAAAGAAATCATGTTTTCAGATTCTGCTTCAAACACCTTTGTTCATTATGAAAGTATGACCAAAAGAATGAACAGACATGCTATGGCTGTGGCTATCTGATCTAAACCTAATTAGCAGCTCATAGCTGTAACCCTGTGTTGTGTGTCACAAGTTTCATCTGTCAATATGGCAAGGAAAACCATAACGGGGAATTCAATGAGTAGTTAATGGAGCTGTAAAATCAGCGAATATACTGGATACTTAAAGACTGGGGAAGTATACAAGATAATTAACTTATTTGTACAAGGGTTTGTCTGCATGTATGTGGGAACAGGACAAAGTGCTATAAGAGAAATGGGTTCTGGATTTAGTAGAACTAGGAGATAGTGCTAGTTAGTCAGGAGGTGATAGTATTACATAAGTACCTTCAATGAAGAATTTAAATACTGGAAAAAATTAAAGGTAGACAGGGAGATGAAGCAGGGTTGCCCACTCTCACTTTTGTTATTTTACTTGATAACTGAAATGCAGGCCAGGGGAGTAAGGGAATAAGTTGCTACCAGTGGGAATGATGGAACAGTAGAGTTAATGTAAATAATTAATCTCCTTACATACAGAAATTACCATGGATATTGACAGGATTTAATGAGTGCAGAAAGGGATCTCACTTATAGCATTATCCAAAGAAATCAGTGGGAAGTCATTCAATACCTGTCAAGATAAAGACCTAAAAATGATCAGTGTTGTAGTGTGTATGAAATATTTTGGAGGGTACTTTAGGTCAAAGTGAAGACGCATGATCAGAACTCATGTTCAGTCATGGAAATAATAGAGTAGTGCCGGACAAATGTGCAATGAAGATGGGGGAAGGGGGTCATTATCAAGATCGATATGTATAGTGAGAATAATTGTGATGTTCACGACCAGACATATCCTGTTTACCAGATGGACAGTTGAACAATAAAGCTGGTGGATGTACACATAAGAACAATAAGGGGGAAGAAGCTGCAAAGGAAGAAAGCCAGCATAAAAGTACAGATGTCAGAAGTTAACTAGTGGGAAAACACATCATCTCTATACAGGACAAAAGGTTTTAATCCTGTGAGACAGGAACAACAGAAAAAGCAAGAGGAAGGTAAGGCGATAACTGCATACTTAATGCTGAAAATATCACAGTGAGAAGCTGGCTGAGACTGGTGAAGGATCACCATCACTTGGCAAGATCAGAGGAAGAAAACTCAGGGATGAATGGAGGAAGGATGAAAGACAAAATAAAAAAAATGGGGTCAAATTACAAACTAAACTTGGACTAGCTTGAGAAGACAAAAGAATATTTGAGGACATTAGGAATGGAGTTTAAGTTCTTAAATGTCTGGACTAGAATATGAAAGTTGAAAGAGGCTGGCACAAGAGAAGGGAAAGGGAACAGATTTGAGTATTACAAATACAGTTGAATTCTAATGTCATTAACTTTCTTAGTAATCCTGTCTGTCTATATAAATTCATTGTACAGTACCCACATTTTAAAAGATGTGTCTTTTCAGGCTTTAAATTAGGATTTACTTAAGTAACTCATTAGGGTTATGGACAGTATGAAGTAACTGTCTGCTAGCAATATTTGCCATAACATGTTTTGATGACAGATCTATGTAACAAAGTATTCACATTAGTTTTCTTTCTGAATAAACAACTTCTCAATATACTGCTATCCAAATCTCTGTATAGACCTGCATTTCAAGAGGTTATAAAAGTTTCATCAGCATTATTTCGCTTTTAGTGAATGATGAACATTTTTAACATTCTGCAAAAAGAAATTCATCAACTATGCCTAAGCATATCAAATAAGAAAACCATTGTCAATAATACTTTTATAGACTTTATCATAACAAAACGTTAACTCTTAAACCATATTATAGGTTTAAACAGAGCTCTGGAAATGTATTGCTGTTTTAAGGAGTCAGTAATCAATGGACAATGCTCGTCATAATGACAAATGCTAGTATATAGAGAATTAATATAACTAGTTATAGTCTAATCATTGCCATTAATCAGTACCTTATGATAACTGTAAGGACCACCTTATACCTAAGACCTAAATGTGACCTGTGAATTTGTAGACACAGACTATTCATTTAAACAGCTTAGTTGCTGACCTCTCCTATTAATGTAGGGAGGTTAACCAGACAATAGCATTACAACATGAAATAACTGGACATTTAAAAACACAATATTATTACATTTGTAGTGGGAAAATATTTTCCAGGAGACCAGCACCTTTAATTGATATAAAACAAAAGAACATTTCTTTTATGGATTGTCAGAGTATAGTATGCTATGTTTTCTCATAAGGACTGCAGTTCAATACCAAGAAACGTCTTAGAGAAAGCATTCCATGGGAATTTTAATGACATGATGAATATTTCTATTAACTAACTGTTTGGAATACCTACACTAGACACAGATTTTAGCTACAGAATAGAAAATCATATATGAAAAATCATTGAATGTATACTGTCAAAACAGAATCAAGATAGAAGTTGAATGGAAACCATAAAAAATCCCTGATTATTGCCACAAGATGATTTTACTTTGCAGAGTAAGAGACTAAAATATAGGTAAAAATAAACTAAGCGTGAAATTATTGAGCAGACAAACATAGTCTAGGCAGAGTAGCTACAAATATGTATTATTTATTTAATATCATGTTTAGTACTATAATGCAGTTAAACTACAACATGCAAAACAGGTTGTAGTCCATCTAGTGCAAGCTGTTAAGACTGTTATGCTGAAAAGTTTATATGTTGCCCTGTTTTAAGTTAATTACAAATAAAGTGTTTTCTGCTTCATTTACAGTGATTGATTGTGACATTCATTTTTGGAATACCTGATATGAGCAATAGCACTCAAGTAGACCAGTGACACTCATTTAAATAAAAAGAATCATCTTTGATATCTGATAAACAATCACGAGTCTGTTCAAATACAGATGTGAGTATATAATTAAAAAATGGAGGCTGATTTCATCATGAAGCCATTTACCAAAACACTAGGGTAACTTGGGCATGGTAACTAGATCCATGTGTCCCATTAGGTGCTGAATATATAACCCACAGATACCTATAAAGAGACTGAGATGTCACACATTGACATAATAAATCATATAGCATATTTTAATTATTAAATGTTCTGCAATGCAATGTCAATTCAGTGCTCATATATGGTCATTTGTTACCTAAAATTGTTAAATCATATTACTATATTCCACATACATGGCAACAACTGCACATTCCTTACTGGCAGGTTTAATAACAATATATTCCAATTTTAAGTGTTTACTTAACATATCCCAAGCTTCATCTCATGGGTTTCTTAGGAGAGTCATCAGAACTGCCTGCAACAATAAAACTTTGACGATGGTTCATTCCAGTGAGCTGCTTAAGAAGCTGTTTTCTTCCTTTTTTCCTGTGGGGTTAAAGACCACCCAGCCCCAAATGAGTTTGCAAGGCCTTGTTATAAGTTACAAACCTTTTGGAGGCACCACTTTGGGAAGGTGGTCTTGTAAAAGGGAAGTGGAAGAATACATTACTGCATCAAAGTTCTGTTGGCATACCGGCATTCTGTAGTGCACTACTATTAAACCAGCAGCATTCCACAAGGATGGTGAGGTGTGGCACTAGCTTGTCTTTGGTAAAAGTGTTTTCAGGCAATGTATACAACATTATCATGTATATTCCCTATGCTTGCTTTTAGAAAATATGAACTCAATAATAATTTTTATTATAAATCATTACTGATTCACTCTACTAGTGCATTCATTCCATAAATCCAAATACTCCATGTAAAGAATGAGTCTATATCACTTCATTGAAGTGACACTTCAATGAATGGCATTTCATCAGAAATGCTGTTCATGGAATTCTGCTCATGTTGGGGGCTGCACCCACACACCCCCTGCTAATTATATACACCAAATCCAAGATAGCACTACAGTGGGGAAAGAGCAAATTTCCTGATCCTCACCGTAAGCGATCTCAGTATGAACAGTTCAATGAATGGCATGTTCGATGCAAGTGCACTGAAAATGCTGTTCTCTGAACAGATAGGGACCCTTAAAGAACAGGTCAGAGTAGAGTTTTGGTAAAACATTTCCTGTTAAAACTACCCTAAACATTTTAAAACTGTAAATTTCTCTACTATTTCAGGCCCAGCCATATAACAATGCTGTGAAAGTTATAAACAAATCACTATAGTTTAGTTGAAGAGTAGGATTGTACTCTCAAAAGCAGTTCTTACACAGAATAATATAATCTAATTGCATTTGTTCAACAGTGTCACAGAAATAATAGTGACTTATATGTTTGTCTGTGTTGGAGGGGATATTCCATAACCTGTCATAGTAAAATGTGCACTGAATGAGACTGAATCCAAATCCAGCAAAGTAGCTGATTTATAGAAGACAGAGCTCATTCACCCATTTATTCTCTAAAACCTGATTTATGCCGCGCAAGATTTAAGGAAACAGAGACTGTACCAGCACTCAGTAGCTGCAAAACAGAGACACTATTCCTAAATAGGATGCCATCTATTGCAGGAATCAGATACATATGCACACACTCACAAATGAGCACTCCCACACACACACCTTAGGCAATTTGAAGGAGCACTGTTGTACACAGGAAGGACATACAAACCACATAGAAAGTATCCTAGTCAGCAAAAGAGCTGAAGAATGAAAACTGGTGAGGCAGCAAAGCTAACTGCTGAGACAACTGTGCAGCCATGAACAAAAGCAACAGAGACAGATACAAAGCCTAAAATGTTTTCATCTTCATGAGGATTAGTATTTAAAGTGGTTGAAATGGAGACACAGTCCTGAGCCTACCCTAAAATAATAATGAAATATGTTTTGGAATCATTTGCATTATTTCACAGAAATTGCATTTTTTTTTAGAATTTAGTCTCAGTACAGTATATTCTCCTTAATCAGACTTTGACAAACTGTACTGAAATCACGGATGTGTCTAACACATTTGTAAAGTGTGTGCTGCTGCATTTAGATTCAGAATGGTTTTGCCACAGAAGTTGAATCTCTAAGAAATCACTTTGACCTTTCTCTGTGTACAGGAAGACCTTTGCTTACTATTACTGCTTTAAATAATGCTTTTTTCCTTCTGTTGGTCTATTATCATGGATGGAGTGACAGTTATTTCACTGAACATTTCTTAATATACCTTAATCTTACCTAGTAAACACACTTGGCGGCAGTCACAGAAAGCTGCTCAACAGGAGCATACCCTGCAAGGCACTGACTCATATTAGGAAGTAATTTTCATATTCAAGAATCATTCAATCAAGCAATTTAAGCAACTGTTGAGTAGGTGCCCTACCACTCTGTATAGCTATGTTCAACAGGCCTTGGTAGGGTCAATATTCTTTTTTTAAGTAAAAACTTGTACTGATAGCAATTATATAGTAAAGCATGTTCCCTTCTGCCAAAAAATGTGCACTAATATGCTTTCCATATTATTAAAAGCCCCTGCATCATGTTAAACAAATGGGGTAGATGCCAGAATAGCCAAATACCACCTCAAGGTTTTGATTTGTATGTGTGTGTGTGTGTGTGTGTGTGTGTGTGTGTGTGTGTGTGTGTGTGTGTGTGTGTGTGTGTGTGTGTGTGTGTGTGTGTGTAAGGATTATGGTTATAACCACAGATGAGAGGACTATGGTTATAACCACAGATGAGAGGAGGTTATCTGTATTTGCTGGGAGGCTACACATAGATATGAATACACCAGCATGCCTGAGTGTATACACACAGGCCTGCTCTGTTTTAATGTGCCTTATCCTATTCAGTTTATATAGACCAGGCCCATGAAGTGCTGTATTTGCACACAACTCTGAAAAACTAAGCATGGGGCATGCTGCTTAGTTATGAGTTCTTATACTCTGACATGTAAATGGTTTGCAAATTGAAGTCCTTTTCCAAATTACGTGAGTCCTCTTGCGTGACTTTGTGTAGTATACAATGCAACTATTAATCTTATTTACTGTTACTTTTAGAATTACAATCATTGGTCATATTTTAATACTATGTCACAATAAACGGTACAGAAATTATAAGACAAGATATGCATACACTTTCTAAATGCCTTCAGTAAGAGCATATTAAAGCCTAACATTAGCATGTGCTGTTAAAATTAAAATATAAGCTATTACTGATAGATGTACTTTTGGATTCCATGGCAACATCTAAAATACTTGTGAAAATAAATGCTTACACATAGTGTTCTTCTTTAGGAGTGTTGCACAAGTTACTGAAAATAAAGTTAGCCTAAAACTAAAGATTTTTATGCACGTCCCTCTACTGTTTGTTATATTTAATTTTTGGGGGTTGCAGGGGCCCCAGAGCCATAATGTATGGGAATATGTGAAACCTGAAAAACAACAATAACAGAAAAAGCTCATCTGTTTCTTGATAAATTGTGATTTATGGACAGTGGTCTGTATTACTTAAATTGATTACTTATTTATGCATTCAGGATGCACTGATGGACATAGAAGCTAAATTTAGAAACAAATGTTTTCCTCTCTTTAGAAATCTGTCCGAATTACTTGAGTAGTCCAAATAAAAATAATTACTCGCATGTAATCAGATGAATTTGAGACCTGTAGCTCAGTTTACATCATTTTCTGTTTATTCTCAGCATATTATTATACATAATCAGTACCTCATAGACTATGATATGCGAGTAAGTACGTTTAATGTACATATATTCTGAGAGTGATCACAATGATGAAAATTTCTTTATATATGCGTGTTCATCACCTTTGGTATACTACCTTATTTTTGTTGTATTGCAGTTTTAATTTTCTGCATTATTATATCATGACAGTCTGCCTGAAATTCAGAAACACTGTACTGAAGAAGAAAATACATTTAGATTCATAAATAATTAAACTTAGGGTTAATCTGCATGACTGTTTAAGAAGCATAAACAATCTTAAGGTGACACAGGGCTGATGTAATACATTCTTACTGATATGTAGCGGAAAGACACTGTATGAAAACCGATTTTATATTAACCTCCGAGTGCTATGAATAACAGGTTATGAAGAGAAATAGGAAGAATACTAATTGTTTTCTACCAAAAGAAAATTGGAATTTAAAGTTTCTGTCCATGCATGAAAAAATTGTCATTCTACACTAAAGTAATTTTCCCCCTCCCGCCAACATGTAGCTCCCACTCAGGAAAGTTATCTTTTTGATGGCCTTCTACATAAAAAGTGAAAGGCAAATGTTAGGATTGTTCTCATATCCATAACTCAAGCCTTCACACTGACCCATGGATTCATAACACCCATACAATGAGTTCATTATATTGTCAGTCTGAATGTAACAGAATTATTTGGAAGTAAAGGACACAGGGAGTGCAAACAACCCCTGCAAAGGATTGATAAACCAAGTCCGATGTTAAGACATCAAGTTTCTTAAAGATTTCTTCCCTGCAAGGGAAATTTTTGCAACCGAGGTCTAATTTCTATTCATAGTTTGGAAAATAGTGGGTTGAGGGTTCCTTGACAGTTCAACAAATGTAAGTGAAGTAAGTGCCTCCTGATTTTTATATTTTAATATAACATTTAAAAAAACACATTGCAAAGATGCATCAGCTCTTCCTGACAATGTTTTAGAGATTTAAGGAGATACCAGATGCTACTAATAGGGACCACTAAGGGGACAGTGTCCACATAATGCATACCTGTCAAACTTTTATTGCAAGAAATATGTTCAAAGCCTAAAATAATGTGGGGGGAAAGGCTCAAAAATAGGGGTAGATTTTAAATATTGCTCTTATAAACTTAAAAAGTTGCTAGAATAACATGATTTGTGTTAGAATAAATTTTCTGAAGGATATGAAGTCTGAAACTCAAATGTACGTCATTATTTAATGACTTCAATCCCTAGTGATTTGCTAGAAAAACCACACATTTTATGAGGAACAGACCAAAAATATGAGGTAAAAATCTGAACATTCTGCAAAAATCAGGACAGTTGAGAGGTATGACATAATGTCAGGTTTATTATGACATTTTAATATTCAAATGGTAGAATACATTAAAACTGACAACCTCTGCAGAGTATTTAGGGAATCCTAGGCTGAGGTACATTGCTTTGATTTTTAGCATTTGCCCTTTATGAGCTTCATATTACATGGGGAATCAAATATCATAGTGCACATAGCAGAAGCTTAGCTAACTCATCAGTCATGGTGAATGTAATGGTTTGTTACATATAGTGGAATGGGTTTAATGCTCCTGATACTGCAATATGGCTTCAGAAAACATTTACCTTGCCAGACAAACATGCTTGCTTTCTTCAAGATGGCAATGAGGAAGTGCTCAGGTCATTTAATTGATATAAAGTCCTAAGTTTCTGCAGGATTTGTTCAGATTGTGCTGAGACGAACACTTCATATGTAGCTGAGTAGAATCATTAAGGATCAAAGATGCTGTTGTTTGTCTTTCAGCTTTTCCCAGTAAGGGGCCGCCACAGCAGAACTCCGGTCCGCTAATGATTGGCAGTAGATTTTTACGAAACGCCGAGGTGCCAGCTCGACGCCCAACCTTCAACAAAGGCACGCCCATTTACGCAAACATGTCTTTCGAATGCTACCCCACCGCGGGGAGGACATGCAGACTCCACAGAAGGCACTCCCAAGCGCAGCCAAGAATCGAACGGGAGAACCTCTTGCTGTGAGGTAACAACGCTACAAAAAGAAAAAAATAATAATGGGTAATTACTGCTCGGCAAGTGATATATCAGTGGCATCAAAGAATGCCTTGTTTCATTATAACAAATGCCATGACATCAATGGATTTACCCAACAGACAAAGGGAATATACTCTATCCAATACTTATCTATTACGGCTCTGGTGCATAATGACAGGTTTAACTCTGCAGCTACACAGTTACACTTTCTTACAGATATGCTAGATTGCAGATGAGCCTTAATGACTTTTAAGAATAGGTAGCTAAATGGAGGTAGTGTTGTGAAGACACATAGAGTAGATTAGCTGACTTTGTTAAGTGCGGACATGAAATGCATTAGAAATGAATGGGATGATGGATATAGTTTGCTCTTGCAATGAACAAATCATGAAAGCCTATTAATCTGGAGCAGATAGAACAGCCTTCTAAGGAAAGTATTTTTTGTGGGGCGCAACACCCAACTCTTAATCCAGGACACTGAACCCCCCTGTATCCCACCACTACTAATATAATGATCTCAACGCCAACAAAGCTCAGGGGTGCATGCCAGATACTTTCTTCAGAACCTCATTTGATTGATCTGTAGTAAATGAATGGGATTTTCATATTTATTTTTTCAGTATCAAACCAAGAGACTTCAGTGACTTGGCTGTCAGAGAAACAAATGATTATCCAAAGGACAGGTTGGCGTTGTTCAGAAAGCAATGCAATCACCTTCTCTCATTCCAGTTCTGCAAAGTATTCTATTCATCAAACATTAGAATGTAATAGAAACATCTCCGTATTTAATTTTCAACTCCAACTTTCGGTGATCTCTAATACAAGCAGTGAAGACATGCGCTGATAAAACATGAGTACATGACAATTATATGATGGGCATTACAAAGACTTGACCTATTTTGTAGATATTGTCACATTTTTTAGCATAGCTATGACATGATGTTGTCGACAACTTAGGAGTAATATACTCTAGGTTAGAGGTATAATTTTTATTTAATCATTTCAAACACATAAAACAGGTTATCACTATGTGTTTGAAAGAAACAGTTAGTAAATGTTCATTGTTAACCCTTGTACATGTAAAAATTCACAGAAGTATAAACAACTGAATGGGAGGGACAGCTGCATACCTCTCAACCTGGAAACATCAAAAATCTGGACAAGGCCCATGAAAAATAGGTACAAATCTGTACGCTGATTAACATCAAATTTGCATACATAATTATGTAACCCCACCCACTGCAATGGAATTGTGGGATACCAACTTTCAAACACAAACTGAAGAACAGACAACCAAACTATGGCACCAGAGTCCCCGTGCAGCCATTCCAATGTCCCATTACCTGTCTATTTTGCCCCGTTTACTATAAACACTAATGTGTGCATAGTTCAAACAATGGGAAACGGCTTTGTTGATAATACATGCACTCTTGTTTTGTTCAGCTGTGCATATAAAATAGGAAGTCCCGGCTGCAAACTCCAATAGTCCATGCTTTTATTGCTGACTATATCTGTGTGCCATTATTAGCGCAGTCTTAAATTGTTGGCAGTCAGACTCTGAAACCTGACTGTTCCTTATATTTCCTTAAAAGTGAGCTTCTCTTTTTTGACATATTTCCTACACACACACACACACACACACACACACACACACACACACACACACACACACACACACACATATATTATGACTTCCTGAATCACTTGAAGCTGTATAGGTGTACCTGGTCTTCTCCTTTCATCATCCTGTACTGCAGGTAGCTGCAGTAGCCTTAGAAAGGATTAATTTTCACGTAAACAGGGTTTTCTAGTGTCTGCAGGCACTTAACTAAAACAATTGGCAAGCAGGAGTATTCAGAGTATTACTGTGAGCATATTGTATGCTGGCAATAGATTTTTGTTTTTTTCTCTTTTCTCCCAGTCTATATACTAATACCATAGCAGAGGAAGTACATTTGGCCCAATGGAAAGTTTTAGATCTCTCAAAATTGTCCTGAAAAGAGTTAACTTGCATACCCTTACATTTTTGTTTCAGAATTTTAATTTGTCCTAATAAATTCCCATTGTTTGTTTGCAAGTAAGTGTAACTGCACTAACTGTGCCCCATAAACTTTAATTTCCCTTTCAGTATTTTTTTTTATTTGTCTCATATTTAAATTCCGTATATATTTTATGTAATGTTTAAATAATTCCAACTTTGTAAAAATGGTGTTCAGTCAAACCTTATGTTTCCTCCAAAATACTTTTGTAGCCTCCCTTAACTTGTCTGTGGTATCCTTTCTTGTCAAACGAATACGGTCCAGTATCCTGCAAGGGTGGGAAAAGCAAACCCATGTCCTTAGTTCCCTGCATTACATATCTATGATCAGAAAGAGCAGGAGTCACATAGGTCTGTACCAGTGATGATGTCAAATAAATACTTGCAAAAATACAGTCTAGACTGCTGATTACATTAATGAGGGAGCAAAATAAGTGAAGTCCGTTGCAGTAGTGTGAAAAACCTGGCAAGAATCACATAAACATGAGGTCAGATTTTAACTCCTGCAGTGCCCTTGTATTATTAGGTATACAAACTTTACCCTATCCAGAATGGGGTCCAGAGCTACAGTAAAATCACCCACTAATGTTAGAGGTAGCAATGTTAGCCCCATTTCTAACAAAGATTCATAGAAATTATAAAGGGATGTGCTGTCGTTATATGTGGAGATATGAAAATTTCTTGAGAAGAGGGGGTTACCATTTAATTTTTTTTAAAACACCTTTATTGATTGATCACTTGTGACAGGCACATTTCCATTTATATAAAAGCAATCTACCATTTACTTTAACCCACCTAGCTATCATCTGTCTACCTGCTGTGTCTGATTTCATGCTCTCCTGAAGCCATGTAATGTTTCTAACAAGTAAGATAGCCACTCCCCTTTTAGCCAAGTCTGTCTCATGGCAGCTAGCCAGCTATTCCATTGTTTACTTAAATTACCAGAATTATGTTTCTTTCATTTTGCCTCCTGGAGAAAAACTACATGTGCATTTTCTTGTTTAAAAATTCTTATGCTAGCAACCAATTTATGCCCTGAATTCAGTCCTGCCACGTTCCATGGCATGCATCTAAATCCAGTAGGTGCCACACTACCATTTTTCCCCATACATGGTCATACAACTGTAGGATTAATATTTGTACCATTAGCAATACTCATAATGTGTAAGGTATTGCTGTTTCTGCATTTAAAGGAGGCTCAGAAAGAGGTTGAGGATACCTCAACATTCAAACTCATCATGCATCTAGGATATTATGCCCTGTAATATTGTACATGTATAACCTTTGAAATATTAAATAGCACACATACTTTAACCTTGTTAGAAGTGTAAATATTCACATAGACCATGTCCCATCAGATAATCAAGACTTAAGCTTACTGTTCTTTGTACAGCCTTATTGAAGACAGCCTGTCACATTAATCATCACTGCCCTCCTGATCAAATTCTTGCTCATGACCTCCTCGTCCATTGAGTCCATTTGAAGTAATTCAGAAAGTGTAAACATTTATACTATGCCGTAGCCATTACATTCCTGAATGAAAGGCATCAGACGATGATCTGAGGAATAAGATCCCCATGCATGTCCATAAAATGGTATGCTTACAAAAAAAATGTAACACTGTGCTAACAAAGAAAACAAAACACAGACACACACACACACACACACACACACACATGCACACACTTCACAGAATAATATTCAGTTTCCTACCAGAATCATATGCTGCCGCTCGCAAGTGCAGATAGAGCCAAAGATTCCAAAGCTAAAAAAAATTCCACTCACAGAATCCAAAGCTAAAACGAAATAACCCTCTCGCAGATTAGGAGAATCCAAAGCTAAAAACAGAATCCAAGCTCAGATGCCAAAGCTAAAATGTGACCCGTTCACACTCGCAGATCAGAATCCAAGCTAAACTTTTGAATAACCCGCTCGCACTCGCAGATCACTGGGAACAAATGCCAGCCGGAAAGGTGCATTTGGAGTCCTTGAGCTCAGTTCCGACAGGCTGGTAGCCCTGACGGAGCTGACGTCATCACGCACGTGATGACGTCAGCTCAAAATAAAAAACAAGGAAAAATTAAAAATAAAATAAAAGCTAAAGCTGGGAAAAAGTCGGAAATAGAGGGGTGCCACTCGGGAATCGTGGCACCCCAGTATGTGGACTCCAAAACTCTGTAAAAACCGAGTTATTCAATACGGTTGGGAGGTATGGACAGTTGTGTAGTAGAAAGTGTTGGACAGGCTAAGAAATGGAAAGCTGGTGACCATCTGGTACCTACTACAATGCAAGGCCAAACTCAATAAAGTCTCACAGAAAGGAGAGCCTACCAAACAGACCTGATCCAGCGAGAAATCAAAATAAGTCCAAACAAATCAACATTGTGAACATGATCAGAAGAAATTAATAAAACAAATTGCATAAAAGCAAATAATTTACAACTGTGGCACATCAGACACAGACTGGGTGTACCAAGTTGTGCTATATACATAGATGTTCACAAAAGTTATGCTTCAGTACTCACCCTTTATGCGACGCATGCAAACTAGGATGACTGGGGTGTGGAAATGGTATCATAATTTTGACTGAGAAATGACTGATATCTTTAGAATGGGGGGGATCAGTCCTTCTCTCTCAGACTGCAGACTTCAATGAAACTAAAAAGTCTGTTAAGTCAGTGTTACTGAGATTTTCATTTCCAATATAACTCATTAGTTGGAAGAATACCATAAGCAGTACAGTGCTACCTCACTGGTGCCCTGGGTAACACCTTGCTACAGTAAGCTTTACCACAAGTGCGAATGCAGCAATAACAGATACTTATGAAGACTCACTATCCTCATGGCTTCCTAAATAAATGCTGGTACTGCAGATTACCTCCATTGGCACCTGCATATCTTGCCCCAAAACACCCTGTATTCATGGCGACCATTTCTTCCCCCTGCACTAGTTATGGCTCTGTGTAGCAGTATATGACAAGGACAAAACTATGCAATGACAGTTGGACAGAATGGAGATGTCATACACAAATCCAGAACTGGAATTTAATGCAAAATATAATGCTAAGTCATGCAGCCTGTGATAAAGATTCAAAGGATGCGCTTGAGCTTCTCCATGTTCAAATCACCAAAGGCAAAATCCCGTTCCACTTCCTTGCAAGTTATAGGCTCCCTCTATGACCCAGGAAACCTATAACATGTATTTAAATTTATTGGAAACACTCACCATCCAACTCAGTACCATATTCATGGGCGACTTTAATTATCACACTACTAACTGGGAATCATGTATGACGCCAAACATACAGGAAAACAGATTCCTGGATTTTGTAAACACAATCTCCCTGGACCAGACTGTCAATATGCCAATCAGGTGTGCAAACACTGGATCTGGTCCTCACTAATATGGGAGGGTGCTGCACACCTCCTAGTGTAATGTCTTGTCTGGTAACGTCAGACTACAAAATAGTCTCCTTTGAAGTAAAAAATAAAACCTGGAACCCAGCTAACCTTACAGTATTCAGGAACTACTCTAAGAATAACAACCTACTATTAAGTGATAACCTGGAAAAATTTTAAGCCCTCATAAACTCAGAGAACACTGCTGCCTTCACGGAACTGTTCACAGAAACTCTATATAAGCATGTTGAAATCTGCATATAGTCAGCTGTTCCCACCAGGAAGAAGTACAGAACTAACTGATAAAACAAGGGACCCTGGTGGAATCACAACATCAATAGGCTGTATAATAGAAGGAAGAAAATTATGGCAAAAATTAGGAGATGCAGTACCCAGTATGATAATAGCACTCTCATCAAACTAAGCAAACAACTCAGAGGACAAATAAGGTCTACTAAAACCACATTTTAGGTAAATTTGGCCTCCCAGGTCAACGACAACCACAAGGCATTATTTAGCTATGTCTGCAACCTCAAAGCCAATACATAATTGTGTGCAAAGCTCATTGTTAATAGAGTCACCTATACTGAGCCTGAATGTATAGCAAACCTACTGGCCAACAAATTCATCTTGAACGTTACTCCCCTCTCCCCCGTAACCTTCCCTCTGGAAATACCATCAAATATAACCCCCCCCCCCTGCTATCACTAGGGGCCAGGTCCTTAATGCTCTCTCTAAGGCCAAAAACACTGCATCAATGGGCCCAGACAATATTCCAGGATGTCTTCTAAATAGCATGAAACATAACCTATCAGGACTTCTGAAATTGCTGTCTAACTGTAGCCTCCAAACAAGCTTCAGCCTCATGAATGGAGAACAGATACAGTCATCCATCTGCACAAAGGTGGGCCATCTACAGACCCTAGAAACTAGAAACCTACAAGTCTCACTAGTCTCATATGCAAAGCCATGGAAAGAATTGTCATGGAAATGATCAATAATGACATAGGAAGTCTCCAGAGACTGGACCCTACTCAGTCTGGTTTCGTCATGGGCAGGTCATATCTACTCAACCTGGTGGACTTCTTTGAGAAGGTCACTAAAGCAATGGCTCAGGGAAAAATGGTTCACACTGCCAACCTTGACCTGGAGAAGAGATTTGACACAATACCTCAATCAAGCATTATTGACAAACTCAAGAGATTAGGTATAAACCCTTATGTCACCTACTGGATAGCCGGCTGGTTCATAGGCAGGACTGAGGAAGGAACAATTGGGGAATCCACCTCAACAAAGAAGCCACTCACAGGTGGAGTCTCTCAGGGATTGGTCCTGGGACCGCTCCTTTTTGATATTTATTTTTCTGAAGGCAAGGCCAATGTCAATGGCCTCCATCTGACTAAATTTGCAGATGACTGCAAATTAGGAACAGTTATAGAATCCTCCTCCCACTCAAATGTTCTCCTGGAAGGGATGGCACAGACAAATAACATGTGTCAGAGCCATGGACTAAAACTAAATATCAAGAAATGCATAACAGTATCCTCTAGGAATTCATCCACCCCTGGTAACTATCATACTGACAACACATGCATAAGATATGATGCAGTAGTCAGGGATTTGGGGACACGCAGACAGTAATCTTGCCTTTGACCATCATGTCTACAGCAGCGAGGATGTTATTCTATGTTGTGCAACTTGTAAACAAAGGTATGCCATCTATGTCCAAGAAAGCCATTGTTCCACTGCATTCAGCATTCATTAGACCTATCATTGAGTACAATGCTCTCTTTGATATGTACTTAACCAGGTATATCCAACAACTGGAATGTCCACAGAGGTTCCCACTACAAGAATACAGGTTATAAGTAATATGTCTTATGCAGAATGTCTCGAGGCCCTGTCTCTGTATTCTGTCTCTTACAGGCAATTGAGGGAGATCTATGCCTGGCATAAAATGCATTATCAGACCCCACCTTGATGGACCTCCTGCATGTCCACAAAACAACCAGCACAAGACTTACCCATTCTGAAGACTTAAACCTTGCCTCTGATATGAATAGGACCAGCAGGAGAGACAGATATGTATCACAGAGACTACCTCATCTTTGGATAAAGCTCCTCATCCATATGAAGCAGAGTTCCTCCCAAACTCATTTCAAGTGTAACGTGGACAATTGGATGGGGAGCAAGAAATTCATCCCTAGTTTGGCACCTATGTCTCTAATGAACACAGGCAGCTTGTAAATGGTTCATCTCTCCGGCCCCTGCTTGTAAATGGTTCATCTCTCCGGCCCCTGCTTGTAAATGGTTCATCTCCCATGCCCCTGCTTATACTTATGCAGGGTGCCAGAACGTGTCAGAGATTTGGGATGCATGGATAGGCTTAAAAAGGCCCTTGGAGTCATTAGCCTAGTAAACACCTATGAATCTCTGGACCTATCAGATCTACACTTCAATTTCATTAGCTTGCTGTTGCACAATATGTGACCCTGAATAAGTCACTTAATATCCTTGTAGTTTCTAACCTCTCCTGTAAAATGAAATCAAATGTGCTATTGCTGCTACTGCTGGTGCTGATAATAACAACAACAGCAACAATAATAATAATAATATTATTATTATTACTATTATTATTTTTATTCAGAAATTAAGTATCCCAGCTAAGCAACTACTAAGATAAACAAAAGTCCTGCAGCACAGAATGAGGACTTAACTTAAGCAAGTATGTATTTATTTATGTTGTATTTTGTTCCATTTTATGGACATTGGAGTCATATTTACTGTAAATAGGGGAAATTCATCTCAACAGAGATGATCTTCATCAAACAAATGCCTGCCGTGGGCTTATCACATGAAATTCCTGCAGTACAAAGAAAATGACCCTCAGCAGAGCACCTGATCCAAAGGACGAAGATGACTTTAGAGATCTGTGTGGAATGGTACTGTCATGTGCAGCCTGGACAGACTTTACCATTTAGTCTTGGGTAACCATGCTTAAAGTGATGATGCAGTCTAGACAGACATTGACCACAATGGAGCAGCGACCTTATCAAAGTTATATTGAAACATTTGGCTCCTTTTAGAACTATGTGGCAACCTCTGTTCTTAACTTTTAAAATTGATTTCTGATGCTCCTCACTAGCCTGCTGAAATGCTGTATCGGTTCTTGTAAAGACACGTACACTGATGTGTAATGCACACACATACCTATATATACATATACAGACATACATACAAATTATGGGCAAAAGACTGAAGTCAGGAAAGTAGTTTAACTACACTGTATGTTTTGCATCTCAAAGAAATTCACCAATTTTAAATTTAAATTATTCAGCAATAGGAACAACTTTAACACCCATTGGAAGCTTGTTTAATAAAGGTATTATCCTTCTGTAAAAGAAGCTTCTAGTCACTGACTTTTTTCATGCAGGTTTAAAAATCTGGTAGAACCATGACTAGATAATTTACAGAAAATGACATTCTTCCTTGCTATATAAGTTAAAATCAAATCACCTGTGAGCTGTCTATATTTCAGTATGTATAAGTCCAAATACCTTAGCCTCTCAGAATATGACAGAGACTGTAGACCTTGTATTCTCTTAGTAAATGTACTTTGTATTGGTTCCAACAGTTTAGTGGGTTAGATCAAGTAGGATTCCAAACTTACACAACATATTCCGTCTTGGAATTCACTAAGGTATTAAATAAAGATGCAAGAACATCACTTAACTTGGACTTGACATATCTATTTATAGAGCCAACTAATTAAACTGATGAGGTATTACTAGGCTTGCCTGGGCCATGCTCCATTTAGGATAATGGAGTTTCACTAAAACATGTTTTAATATCTTATTATGGCTACATACCAATAAAAGAATGTGATAACTTGATGAAGCCGTTAAAGCCTTTTATTGGTATACAGCTATAAGAAGACAATAAAAACTATACTTTAGTGAAACTCCATTAACTTGAATGTAGCTCATCCCCAGTTGATACTGATTATATTTCATGCCTTATTACCGTGTTTACCACATTTTCATTCAGAGTGTTGTGTCAGCAGGCCAGCAGCAAGCTTCAAAATCTGATGGAAATCCTAAAGCTTATGGTCAATTTTAAAAAGAACAAAAGTCATTGGTAAGTGTTTGATGGGAACAGTTACAATCCTGTTCAAATGAATGCTGTCCTCAAAGACCAATACAAAGTACATTGAAGGTGAGACATTAGGAAAACAGAATGGGTGGCAACTTGGAAGACCACTAAATGTATATGTGGCATGGTGCAGTTTGATTATAACAATCTACTGATGTAAAAATAATCACTGTGTTTTCTTATACCACATGGATAGTGCAGGTCATTAAAGACCCACAAGTATATCTGACACTTTTAATGCATACAAAGTAATATTTCTTGCCATGTACTGCATGTCATATGGTGTCTCACTGACACCATTGATAAAAATGAGGCATAGTTTAAAAAGTTCTCTCTTAAATAAGAGTTTATATACCACTGCTTTTACATTTGCAGCTGAATTCATTAATTTCTCAGTAATAACATATTTAGACTATTTGAATGCTGTTTTTGTTTTGCTGTAATGTGTTTGTAAGAGATTTATCAAATAAACTAACAAAAACGTTTGCATTTATCAGATGCAAAAAAAAAAAAGATACTGGTAACAAATCACTATATTTATTTATTTTTATTTTACATTTGTTAACCGTGATAGTCCAGCCGGATATATGTCCATTTTCAGTGGAGGCCCGGGGAGAAAAGCTCCAAAGAGACAATTTTTAGAGAACATACAGACAAACTTGGGTACATATTTCATCTAGATTCATAAGGGTATCTAGTTATTGACACTTATAGGTATAAACTACAGATACTTATAGGTATAAACTACAGACAGATACATTTTACAATAGTCATTAAACAGTTTTACATTGTTCATACTAACACTGTTATATGTATGTTATCATACCTTTGATGTGGTGTACATTTATATGCAAGTAACAAATAGGACTCTAGTTTAGGACAATGGTTACAATAGTACTGGAGTGGATCCGGCATTAGTCTGGAGTTGAACAGGGACATAACCATTTGTTGCTGAGGTAGTTGTAGATAGCTTTTTTAAATGTAGGTACTGAGGTAATCAGGGATAAGGATGTAGGCAGGGAGTTCCAGATTTTGGCCACATAAGAAGAGTAAAGGGAGTCTCCAGCATGGTTGTTGGATCTAGTAACAGCTAACTGTAATTTGCCAGTTGAGCGGAGTTGCCTAGGACAGGAATATTGTTGGACAATGTTAGCCAGTGAGGGTGATATATTTTGTTGATGGAGTATCTTGTGAGTAGTAACCAGCTGATTATAAATAAGTAAGTTAGGTAGTTCCATCCAGCCCAATTGCTTTAGGTTTAGGCAGTGATGTGTTCTGTAGGAGTTGTTAGCAAATTTGGCTATCTGATTGTAGCAGGTTGTCATTTTATTGATTTCTGTTTTGGATAAGTTAATCAAGATGGGTGAGGCATACAGTAGTGTTGAGAAAAGGTGTGTACGTGCAATTGTAGTTCTAGCATTATGGGTCAGGAATGCTTTATGTTTGTAGAGGCTACCTAGCTTTTTGTTAGTATTTTTAATGGCCAGATTGATGTGTACATCAGATTTGAGCTGTTGTCAATAGTAATACCTAGTAGTTTTGTCTGGGCTTCAGGTGATATGGGGGTACCGTTATTAGAGTGGATAGTAAAGGTGCAGGTGGGGGCAGTAGTAGTTGAGGGATGAAATAATAGGAGCTTGTTTGTTTTTTTGGGGTTGAGTATCAAGCCATTCTCAGTGAGCCATTTTTCCACTGAGTGAAAGTTATCCTGTGTCTTTTTGTGGAGGTCTGGTAAAGTGGGGGCGTTACATATTATAGTTGAATCATCTGCATATTGACTAATATGCACATCAAGACCTGATGATATGACTTTCATACTTTGAAAAATAAGGCAAATAAAGCTGTGAATCCCCAAACTTTCCTTCTGGGCTATTTTACGCCTAACTAGTTTCTCCTTTTTTGTGCTTGAATTAACTTATTCCATTTGTTAGAAATTGGCCTTAGCCACCCATTCATCCACAATCCCTCTTTCCCATTTTTGCACATGGGGTCAGGGTGTCACTTCAACAGCATGATTGATAATTATATATTATTCCTAGTGAGAATAACTGGGATCATACCATAAATAATTTAATATTCATGGGATAAATCATTTTGTCCATTAATAGTACAGGGGGCAGTCTTGGGGTAGATTTTCTATAGACCATTCATAGATCCAAGCTGTGATTGAACATGGACAGGAATGAACTTTGATTTATGTGGATGGGGAGCCTATCCCAGAGCAGTGAAATCTATGAGATATATGTGTCCCTACAAATTGTTCTGCTGATGTTGCAGAAGTGATTTAGATCTAGGCTGATTATTTCTGATGCCATTTGAGCTGCTGATATGCAGTAAATCCATCAGTACTGGATTGGACGACACCTTGTATGTCAGACACAGGTCTCTTCTTAGCAGTCTGTAGGACAGCAGATATAGTGACAAGGCTTTCAGTTGATCCAAGTAGGACATGTTTTTTAGGCCTTGTATTCTTTTAGTAAGTTATCTCTGTGGGTGTTCTAATTGTTTCATGTGCCTGGAGAGATACATGCCAAAGGGGGCATTATATTCAATGACTGGCGTAATAAGAGCTGAGTAAATGGAGGCAATGATACCCCCAGATCTAAACACAATCCTTATGTTTATACACTGAGTAATATAGAAGTATTTTCTTACAATAATGGACACATGTTTGTCAAACGTTAAATTACTGTCCACATAAATTCCCAAATCCCCAGCAACTAGATTCATCTGAATGAATTAAATTGATCCAGTTGAACAACTATTGTGAGGGACAGCTTTGCCTTCCTGCATGCCCTGATGTGTAAGGTTATGACAAATACCACTCCTACTTATGTGTAGCCAATTCCAAGATTGTTGTACTTTGGAATAGATAGCTGAATACAGCAACATATCACAATCTCTCTTTGTTTTCACGTGTAGTTCTGTAATTCCAAGGATTGTAATTATGGTTTCTTGGAATTTCCACGGGCACTAATGTGATATTGGTCATGCAAGGAAGGCAAAAGGTGGGAATGATATAAAAGGTCTTAGGTATGTTACATCACATTTACTTTGAAGGCAGAAGGAGACAATAAGCCAGCAATTTAATAGTCCGTTTCATGGGTTTACAAACCTTTTGAAGAAGCATTCTAATGTTAAGGATGCAGTCGGTCCATCAAGCAGTTAATGCCTTAAATTTGCTGTCTGCATTTTCGACTTTTTAAGCCTTTTGACTACTATTTCTGCCTGTTTTATTCTGTTATTACCTGTTTTTACTGTTTTTAATAGCTTGAATTGTTTGTTGCACTTGCTTGTTTAAGTTTTGCTTAAAAGTTAAACAACAGGCTAATACACTCAAGTGTACTAGCTTTTGATAGCAATTACCAAAAACACAGCATTTATTGTATTTTCTGCCTATCTGAAAAACTTGAAAAAACAAAAAATACTCTTCTTTTCCATACTTTCCTAATAGTTTGTCCCAGTGATCAGATTTTGCTGATCCCTGGGCTTTGTCTTAGTCCCTGTGTTTCTCCATTTTCCTTGTTTGGTCAGGGGAAGTTTCTTTACTCACCAGTGAGGGTGGGGAGTACTGAGCTGCCTGTTTGTCCTCAGAGGAGTGGTTTAAAGCAGTAACTTGTAGTTTATTGGCCATTTTGGGTCATTTCCTGTCTTTTCCAGCCCCTGCTATAAAGCACGCTTTGGGGCTTTTTAGTTGAGTTGCTACAGGAGCAGCGGCGGTTAATCAAGGTTAAACTATTGGGCTGCCTAAATTCCACTCTTCAAATTTTCCCTTAAAACAGCCTTCCTTGAACTGTACTGCTGATCAAACCAGCGTATTCTATATTTAGAAAGTTCAGCTCTACTTGATTCTTAAGTAGACTATTCTTTATGTGTAAAGACTAGCACTTGCTCCTAAAGTATTTTTTACTTTGATATAGCACTTTTATTATACATAGTACCCCACTAGCCAAAATCCCTTTTCGATCACCCACATCCCGCGGAGTCAAAGTCCTTGTCTATTCCTTCTAGCATGTCGAGGGATCAGTTGCTAGTGTCCTGTCCTGCTCAGCTGGTGAATCTGGGAATATTGAGGCAATTTTACAATTGCCTCATGTACACGGACAACCCTCTCCTTCTTCCACAAAACACAAATACATGCGAGAGATGCAACTATATAGCCAAACTGGAGGCTGAGCTCTCTCAACACAGGACTGGCAAGACCAGACAGGAGGAGAAGGTAACCTCACACACCACAAACCCAGTCTCACATAGTACTATCAATACTTCAAATCATACACATAAATACACAAAGACATACTCGGAGGCTCTGATCAAAAATCTACCAAAACAGCAGAAGCCACCAAAGCAGACACCCAAACATCTGCCACCTCAGGACACAACACATTCAACACATAGACCACATAGTCAGTGTGCCAAACAGTCACAGCCCTTAAGGCCAAACACAATGCCAGACACACTCGTCATTGGTGACTCCATAGTCAGACACACTGACGTCCCGCTCACCAGATTGAGTAAGGAGAAGGTCACAGTAAGCTGCCTGTCAGAATCCGCCACATAATGCAAGCACTCAGGTCTCTCAACAGCAGGTACAAGTACGACTCTGTCATTGTCCACGCTGGTGTGAGCGACCTGTGGACTACATGAAAGAGACAGTGAGGACCTCTCTGATTATGTAGCCCAGGCAGGTATGACCCTGACCTTGAGCAGTATCCTACCTTCACCTAGAATGATGCCACAATACAGTGATAAGATGATCAGCTTTAATAATTGGCTTAAATTTGGTGTCATTCAAAGGATCAATGTCTGCCTGGGATGACACGCTGGACAAGCCGCGCAGTAAGGGACGGCTTGCACCTGTCACCCTGGGCTTCGGATATTGGCAAAGGCTCTTGCCACCCCATAGTGCCTTTAGGCAAAGCTCAAATTCTAAACCTACCACCCTAGAACACAAAAGGAAAAAAACTAAGGGTAATGCTGCTCAATGCCAGAAGTCTCAATCTCAAGATGGCCCTTCTCAGTATGGAGAACATCGATGTTTGTGCTGTGACAGAAACCTGGTTCAAGGCTCCTGAGAGCACCCCAGCACTATCAGGTTTCACCTCATATCATGCGTTCCAGCCCCAAAATCCAGACAACACCAAGAAAGGAGGAGGGGTGTCCATATTCATAAAGGACACACACACCTCAAGGTTGGTGACGATGCATCAGAGACCATCCAGGTGCAATTAACCATAGGCAAGACTGCTCTGCAATTTGTAGCATGTTACAGGCCACCCTCTCAAACTCAGGAACCTCACATGGCCTTCCTGAAAACACTGGAGGGGATAAATGTATCTCCAAATACCATCATACTAGGTGAATTCAACTACCCTAATATAGACTGGGAACACTATTCAAGCCCAAACACTCTAGCCCAAAGGTTCCTGGAGCTCATAAACTCAAATGCCATGGAACAACTAGTCACCATCCCCACAAGAGGAGAAAACATACTTGATCTCATCATCACGAACATGGGATCACAATGTTCAACACCAGAAGTATACCCCTCACTGGTGAGATCAGATCATAAACTAATCTCGCTGGAGGTCCTCATCCCACCCCCACCTGAAATAAAAAAGACCACAGCGAAAAACTTCTCAAAAGCCGACTTCACGCTTCTAAAAACTAGTGTGGTCTCCTTTAAGGCCCCTGAGCCAGTGGTAAACATTACTCAAACCACTGAATCACTTACAAATGCCTTCTACCAGCACCTACAGGACTGCATGGATCAGGCAATCCCAAACAAAACTAAGACTCTTTGTACCAAAGGCAAGCGTCCAGTCTGGTGGACCCCAGCCATAAACAAGCTCTACAACAAAAGGAGGAAGCTACTACAAGATAGAGCAAAATCCTTGAAAGGTAAGACACCTTTGATCATTATAAGTAAAAACTAAGAGCTCTCATAAAATCATCCAAGGCAAATTTTGAGAGAAAAATCACCAAGGACTCAAAAGACAATCATAAGGCCTTCTTTAGCTATGTTAGAAACCTAGGAGGAAACTCCCAGATATGCTCGGAATTAGTTCAAAATGATGTGAAGATTACTGAACCTACACACATTGCCAACATACTGGCTGACAGGTTCAGTGCAAACTTCTCCCCCCCTCCCCCCCAAAAGGAGAGGATTGTAGCCCCCCAAACATCTCCAACGCCCAGGTGAGAACTGCTCTCTCCAAGGCAAAAAACACAGCATCCATGGAACCGGATGGTGTCCCCAGCTGTGTGCTCACTCAATGAGGAATTAAACCAGTTAGGACAGCTGTTTAATCTTAGCCTCACCTCAGGATACATACCCAAGGAGGGCGACTGTGGTCCCACTTCATAAGGGTGGTGCCTCCACCGACCCTGGAAATTACCGTCCCATTAGCTTGACAAGCCTTATCTGCAAAGCCATGGAGAGGATCATAATGGAACTCATAAATAAAGACATAGGGAACTTGCAGACCTTGGATCCATCCCAGTTTGGCTTTGTCAAAGGCAGATCATGCCTCTTAAACTTGGTTGACTTTTTCAAAACAGTCACCAAGGCCATTGATGAGGGCAAGGCAGTCCATACAGCCTACCTCGACCTGGCAAAGGCCTTGACACAATACCCACTCAGGTATCATCGAAAAACTCATCGGCTTAAATGTAAACCCATACATCACAAGATGGGTTGCAAACTGGCTAAGTGACAGAACCCACAGGGTCAGAGTTGCTGGCGCCATGTCAGACTCAAAGCCTGTCACAAGTGGTGTCCCACAGGCTCAGTCCTGGGACCACTCTTGTTCGGCATCTACTTTTCTGAAGTACAAGCAAACACAGGAGGGTTATGGCTGACAAAGTTTGCAGATGACTGCAAACTGGGCCATAGTCGAAAACACATCTGACACAGATATCCTTCAGAAGGGCCTCACAGAAACGGATAACTGGTGCCAGAGCCATGGCCTAAAGTTAAACGCCAAGAAATGCATAGTCATACCCTTCAGGAAAAACAAGGTTACCCTAGCTACCATATAGGTGGCAATCCACTGAGCACAGAAGAAGTCATCAGGGATCTGGGGACCCAGGTTGACAGTAACCTTCGTTTGACACTCATGTTGCCAAAGTAGTTAGGAAAACCTTCTACATTGCCCACCTGATCATGAAAGGATTCACATCTAGATCTAGGGAGGTCATCGTCCCCTGTACTCATCACTCATTAGACCTATGATTGAGTACAATGCCCCATTCGGAATGTATCTGACCCGACACCTGCAGCAGCTGGAAAGGCCCCAAAAGTTCCTCACCAAAAGGATAAAGGGTCTCAAAAATATGTCTTATGCTGCCAGACTGAAAGAACTCCAGCTCTATTCAGTCGCATACCGCTTGCTCAGAGCTGACCTGTGCCTGACATATAAGGCCATGTCAAACCCAGATTTGATGAATATGCTTCACCTCAACAAATCTAGATCCCTCAGAACCACAACGGGGGAGACTTAAACCTTGACATGGTTATTAATAGAACGTGCTGGAGGGACAGATTCATCACCCAGAGACTCCCTATGCTGTGGAACAAAATCCCGGTACATGTGAGGCAGAGCACCTCGCTGGCCTTGTTCAAGAGGAATCTTGACCAATGGATGGGAGATCGCAGATATACCCCAGGGATTACTTCAGTGTCACTGCTTGACAGAGGCACAGCAAAATAATAGGCATAGTTTTCTTCAAACTAAAGGGGTGGCGAAAGCCACATAACTATGGGCTAGGCTTATAAATGCCCTATGAACCTATGAACCTATGAACCTATGTTCTCCTCGCATCCTGCATGTTCAGAATGATGCCTTCACATCTTCCTGCTATGATCCTCTGCATCAATACTATGTTGTGCCCCATCACTTCTTGTCTCTAGAAACAAAACCTTCATCACTCTTTGTCACTGATTCTACTCTTTGTACTCTATCCTATTCGCCCTTTTCTGGTTTTCCTGTTGTACTTCCTCCGGCAGTCTGATAGCCACCTCCTCATATGCTCTCCAGAACTGCACAGGTTACTGAGTGTGCAGCCTAAGCAGGGCCCTGTACATGAGGATTACTACCTATTTGGTGCTGTGTTTTGTCTTCCTGAGAATACATCCCAGGATTCTGTTTGCCACAGATACTGCACTCTTATCTAATCCTGGTTGTCCAATACAGGAGTGATTAACACTCCCAGGTCATTTTCCTTTGATGTGGTTGGCAGTTCTACTCCTTCAGGTGATACTTCACATCAAGATTGAGGTGACCCTTGTGCTGTACTTTGCTTTAGTCTGTGATGATCCTCATTTAACACTTTTTTATTTATTCCAGCTTACCATTTACTTTTGAAACTCTGATTCCTTCCATAACCCCTTCTTTCAGTGCTATCACCTTTGAGAGTACCCTGATATATATCCCTTATCTGGGCAGGCCCCATACCTCGATATTGAAAGGTGCTCTCTGCCATCACTGGGAATGTGATCTTCCCATTCCTGGCTGATATTTGAGGATCTGGGGTTGTCATACTGCAGCAACTTGGCTTTATTGTAAGTCCTGTGTCCTATCTTCACATACTGACATTCATTTCAGACTGGGTAGGCAATGTGGAGGAATGCAAGCATGTGTCTCAACACTGGTCCTACAGGGTGGCCACGTCTGCTCTATCCCCCCACCCGTGCATCATTAGAGAGATGCAGGCACATTTCACCCCCCCTCCCCAGGATAGCCACATCCAACCTCTTGACTGCATTGTCAGGCACCTGAGATATGAACTGAAATCAAGTGAATTGGGTCATAGTCAAAAGGTTAATCCCTCTATGCCACTGGGTTGGCTAACTGGCAGCTGTCTACCTATTTTGCCACCCTTTCCTAATCCTTCTATAGAATTCTTGCCCATCTGTCACTGCTACATCTAACTTTGTGTCATTAACAAAGATAGTGATCTTCTTCTCTGGACCCCTCAAATATATCTAAAATAAACACACTAAATAACACTGGGCCTTGGCATGCCTATGTGATATTCAGCTGTTACATTTTATTATTGCTGGTATCGTCTCTAACAGCACAAACCTCTGTGTCCTACCTTACAACCAGCAATCTAGTTTTTCAGCCTAGATCCCAGTCCCAATCCCTCCAATTTTTCTGGTGACCACAGATGCAGGAGTAACAGCTTTTGGTGCTATCCGGGCAGAACATGCTTACTGGTGCTCCCATATGAAGTTCTACATTAAATCTTTCATAAGACTGGAACAGGTCTGACTGACAACTCCTTCTGGCCAGGAATATATGCTGTTCATTAACTCGGATGATGTTATCTAATAGGAAAGTAGCTGACCCTTCTCTTTCTATCCTTTCTTTGTCTGTCTTAGCCCGTGCTGTTTGACTAGCAAGCTTAAAGTTCTGAAGATTTTTCCTGCTTCTCCTTGTGTACAGGTGTCACACTTGCTATTTTCCATGCTTCAAACATTTCTGCACAGGCTAGTGATTTCTGTAAGAGATCTGCTGGCACACAGTTCAGTCTATTGCTCTGGAACGCAGCCCATCCTATCTTATGTTTTGTACACCCTTAAGGCAGATAATTGCCCACTCACCTCTTCTGTTACTATCTTAATATATTTCCATTGCCATACTACCTTACCTTCTTCCCAGTATGATAGCCTCGCCTTGCTTTGTTTTGTGAAGATTGAAGCAAAGAATTTAAATACCTCTGCTTTGTCTAGTCATACAGGATCCTTCTCTTATTTCTGATTACCCTTGCATGGTTTGCCCGTCCATTTTTACTTTCCAATATATATACTTAAAAGCCTGTGTTTCACTTCTTAATTATTTCTGTGAATTCTCTTGTCTGCTTTGCTGTTCTTCTGCTAGCCTCCTTTTGCTGAACTCACTCCATCTCCCTGTCAGTCCCTTACTTTATTGTAAGACATCACTAACTTTATAGTCCTGTGTAACCAAAGTCTCCATCCTGACATATTACCATTGGATTTTTCTTTCCTTTGATTTGGCCTACACCTCTTACTCAATTTCTGTCCTCTTTTTTCCACCTCAGAATAATTTTTGCCCTAAAATGTGACACATTCATGCTTGACTTGTATTATTGCCCTTACCTTACATTACCACCTCTAAACCACACAGTGGCATCATCACTCTTGCTAACAATATGTTCACCTGGACATCCTGATGCCCTCCTACTTTGGATCACATCTAGAAATCTGACCTTTAAGGTGCAGTCTTGCATCAGATGGATGAAATTCTCATGATCCATTATCTTAGTCAACGTATACTTTCTCACCCTTTGGTAGGTCAGAATCTTACAACCTGCTACTGATAAGTTCAGATCATCCATGAGTAAAACCCACTTCCTTCTAACTGCACTCACTTATTCTGTCCCTCACTCATTCCTCCTCCTCCTCCTCATCAATATCAGAGGTGCCTGAGGTCTGATGCATCACATCTTTTCACCAGTGTTCATCCTTACTCTACCTTAGCTACCAGACCACTTCTCTATTTTCTGACCTTTCTTGCTCCCTCCCCCTCTTCATGAGGTAGTATCTCCACTTCTCTGACCTTGCATTTGATGCCCTCAGTTACACAATTAACTCTGTTGCTGTTATTCTTTCTTGCCATTAAATAGCTTACCTCCAAGTACTTCATGTTAAACTGCTCTTGTCATTGTATCTTGTTTCTGTGATGTCAGAATGTTCAGCCTACCTCCTGTACCACTCCATGTAACATATTCATCTTCCTACCAATAATCCTGTTTGGCTTGAACTGTAGAATAATGCTATCCAGACATTGTCTATTCATCTGCTAACTTCTGTGCACAATTTTCCTTTTCTCTAATGCAAATATCCCATTTCCATTTTTTGTTTAAAGGTACAATTATTGAGAGGTAGCTTTCCAGCTCAAAGCTTTTTTTTTTTACCTACTGGTTGACTGGGTAAGCCCACCACTGAACACAATTCTCCCTTTTCCGGAGTGACCTTGGAACATTGCCCAGTTAACTGACTTCCTCAGAGTCAAACAGTAGGCCGATGAAGTTGAAAGGAATTAAACCCTTCACTATCAGTATAGGAAGCAGATCATTAACAGCTCAGAGCTTTAGTTGTCTACACTAACTGCCAAACTATCCCTTTGATCACTGCTATCCCTTCTGGGCTAAGGTAGTACCTGTCCCTGAAATAGAAATGGTATCTCTTCCAGGTGTGCTCCATCCTACTTCCAGTTTTAAATCCTTCTCACTTGTTTACTACCATAGCCAAATATTATAGCCCCTTATCATCTGTTTTTTTAGAGTGCTGTCTACAAGCAAATGCAACACCTCTTTGAATGCTACATACAGACATGTAGCCTGGCAGATCTCCAACACTATGTCCAAGTCCTCTTTGCTACTTCTCCACCAGTTAACCGTGACAAGTCTTTAGTGGCTGCATATACTACAGCATGTATCTACCACTCCCTCTTTGCAACGACCATGGTCACCTCCTTCCATGTTTAACTGCAAGTCCCTAGAGTCATTTCATTATACCACTATTTTTGTTATCCCTCTTGCATAGACTCTTAATCCCCATTGATTTTTGAGTCACCAGTCACCAAAATCCACTTATCTGCCCCACATTAGCTATCATTTCCTTTTCCTTTACCTCTTGTGTTATGCCACTGCCTTCCCCACCTGCAAACGTTGCTACTCTATTTCTACCATCCCTGGGCTTCTTCATTCTCTATGCCAGTTTCCACCACCTGTGTGTAGAACCTGATCCATTTCCATTCCTTCTGTAATTTTCTTACATGCCCTCCCCACTCTTATGACCCTTTCACCTTCAGTCAGTGCCAAACAATTAAGTTCCCATACTGGTCCACTTCTCACCAGCTCTTCCTGCGGAGCTGACTTTTGCTTAAGCATAATAGGGTTATATTTTAAATTAAACAGCCACTTCAGAAATTAAACAATAAAGCTAAAATATTAGGTTAAGTTCACTTTGAAAAAGATGTAAACGTTAACCACAGAATGCATAAAAATAATATGCTGTATACTGCCTGTCCATATTTAACACATTGACTATAAAACAGAAAAGATTCCTGCAAAGTCTACACATTTCAATTGATCCGCAATAGACTGTTCTACAAATTAGCAGAATATGAACTGCAAACCAATAGCTGTAAACTGGTTAGGTTGGAAGTACTGCAAGAAGAAGCTTTGATTTGATGTGAATAAATATAAACTAATGTCTAAGCAAAACGTATGCAGAGAAAGGCTACACAGTCAGTAGACAAATAAAGGTAATAAACAGATGTAGTGATTTGTCATACCATATAAAGTAAAGTTAAGAAAGTAACATCAAAGAGCAGCAATGGCTACTGCACAGACACTGCATGAGGCAGAAGTTAGAACACAGCAAGGTGTTTTCCTCCTTTACAGAGACTCTATACCAAGTGCTACAGGAACTCCTGAAGACCTAATCAAAGAGTTATCAATAACTCAGAGCAAGCCATTAATCAGAAGCTGTATGATAGCAGGTTTAAGGATATACCGTAATTCCATGCATAAAATTACAGCTGACCCTCAAAAGTATATTAAAAAGGTAAATTGACAGTATCAGCTACCACAAAATAAAAAAGAAAGCATTTAGCAGAAGGCAGGGACCTCTGAACCCTGACCCCCCCAAATGTAAATGCACTAACTCAGACTGCACCACCTTCGGGTAAGTGATACTTCATCAACTCCACAGGTCCATTATATTTCTCTTAATACACTGGCTATTATTCAGATAAAATTGGAGTTGATTAAAATCATCTGACTACTCCTACTCTGAATAAAAAAGCTAGTGCAATAAAAGTAATGTATGTCAAGATCTACTATATAGCCTTTCTGATGGAAAACGGCACTATAAAGACACGCAGCACCTCAATAGATTCAGAACGGACAAGAACTACATCATTATGTAAAGAAGAGGTCTGCAAGAACAAGGGGCTCTGGAATGAAGATAGAGGGAGGACATCTCAGGGGTAGTGTGCTGAAGCATTTATTTTGCAAACTGGTAGATGCATGGAGATAACTTCCTGAAGAGGCTGCATATAAACAGTGGTAAGGGAGGTCAGGAATATATAAAAAACATAGGTCCATTTTGTGGATGCAGAAACAATTAGACTGCATAACTTCTAGGATGAATCATATCTTCCTTGTTACATAGGAAGGGCAGATTAGACAGAGCATGCGGTGTTCATATGCTGTCGGCTTTAACGTTTCTGGTTTATTTTGCACAGTATTTTGTAAAGTCGGTTATTATTTTCACATCAGTGATGATGATTATGTTTGTTGTTCTAATTAATGAAATAAGTGGAAAATGTAAATACAAAATTCAGTGAATGTAAATGCAAATGTATACTTGACCTATTGACAGCATCTATACAGTACTGCTAATTGTATACTGGATGTGTTAAATGACAGCTCAGGGATTTTACATTGTTTCTGCCTTGCGCATCCTATCACAAGATGGAGGTTAACAAAGATATCTTAAACCCATCCTAAATACCTGTAAGCACTGACACAGTATGATATGACACCAACAGACTTGAAAAGAATCAAAATGTACTTTTTCACACATTTCAACCTTGTTTCAAAAATGACTGAGGGTTGAGATCTGGCCCCCATACATTAGTATCTTTTCAATATTTTAACCATTTATTTTATTTATATCAGAGCAGTTATATCAAACTAGATCAACCAGTGGTGAATGTCCATCATGAAGAGGAGATTATGCAGGTTAATGACCAAAAGAAGGCCTTTGTTGTTTATACAAGTGGTGATTAAGAACATATAAGAATGATAAATATGCAGAGGGAAAACCTACTCATTTCATGTTAGTGGGCATAGATATGGCAGAAGGAAGGAAGGCGTACAGGGTGAATACAGATGGCATTTTGTTTTTGGCTGGATGAAGTAACTCAAAAATGTATGGAACTTTAGCCATATGTTAAGGTAAAGTCCTCACAAGTAGTGTTCTGTAGTTCTGGGTTTGATCCCTTTGGCTCCATTTGCTTGTTATGTGACACCCAACAAGTCACTTAAATGGGGGAAAAAAACAAGAGAGTGCTCAATGGTGACTCCTAGAAGTAGGCATTTGGAATAACAAATAAGTTAAAAAATAAATCAGACTTTTGCATCATTATGTTGTATGTAAGTCAACAAACTTCTAGGCTCCTTTTCCAGCTTGTAAAGGTGCAGTATCTTTCTGGAAACAAACATTTTTTATTATCTTTTACTGCAGGCAGAATAGAGAATCGATAGTCTCTAGGGCACTTTTCCACAAGGGATGCAGTTATCATTTCTCTTTTATTCACATCAAACAGAACCTCTCTATGACCCTGTTTAAGTATAGCCTGGATGACTAGACGGGAAACCGTAAATTCCTGCCAAGGATTTCACCTATGACCCTCCTAGGCATGGGCAGTCATTGCTAACTAAGATCTTGAGTTTGGGCAAGATCCTTTATATTAGGTTTTTCTAAACATTATATTGGGTACACAGGGCTAGGCTTTTTAAGACCTCCAGGTCAATAGTCTAATAACCACCTATGAACCTATGAACCTATGTTATGTCCAGTATGTGTATTAATCAGAATTCCTCCAGTTTGAAGTATAAGCTCCGGTTCTGCATTCATGCTTTCATTTTCCAACCATTCTTTCACATTCTAGTTTTTCCAGTAAGGCTAGATGTAAACACACTTCACACATTTTCTACTTAGCATATTCCTTTTGATTTGTCAGACATGATGTTTTAAAATGACTACATTATTAACATATTGATTACTATTTAAAGTAGTGTAATGCATTTCTTCCTCACAGACTACACATCTACCTAATGGTTGATAGATTTACTTTGGATCACTCTAACTGCAGTTAGCATGCATCCACAAATTAGTTTGCTGCTGTGACCGCTGAATGTTATAACTTTTGGTTTAAAATGACAGCTTCTCAGTGCATGTCTTCCACTATGCAGGACTATGTTGAACGTCTGTCTTTGCTGTAACTATAAATATCAGAACAGATTATTGTCTTACTTTAAGCTGCCATTGCTGTGATTGTTTGGTGCTTGTTTTGCAGGTATACTCAAGGTTAAAATTACAGCCTTAGGTAGACAGCTGGCTATTACTCTGTGTCCTGTATCATTTCTCCCCCATGTACCTGCTGAGTCATCCAGATTTGCTTCAGGTCATTCTAGTTGCTCTTAGTATATCTCGACCTCAGTTCACTTTACTGCTCTGGGCTATTGATATTTTACTTTCTTATATAAAAATATATATTTTCATTGCTTTTCTCTTAGTTCATATAGGACTAAAGTAAAAAGTCTACATTTACAAATACTTGACAGTTCATGCAGGCAGCTTTCCTTCATATTACCCCCATTGCAGTTTGCATAGTTAAACCTCAGCTCATTTTGAAACTCTGGACTCTTAAGCATTACACTTTCTAGTACAAGATTGCATTTTTAATGTTTTTCGGTTATTATGCAGGACCCCCAGCTGAAAGTTTGCTTTTGTAAACAAATGGCTCCCTATTGAAATGTCAACACTTTAAATTCAGAGCGCTGAAAACCCCCAAAAAAGAGAGAGAGACTGAAAACACAGCAGAATAATGAATCTTTGAAAATTACTCTTCACCTTAAAATTTCTTTTTATGTGTTTGGGGTAGGCCCCTCCCAGATTTCTATATAACAACTCTAAGATCACCATATCTCGGAGAAAAGGCAATAGTACAAGAAATGGCATCTCAAACTTTGTACATACAAGTCAGATCTTTCAGCCATTCAGTGTCCACATTTTGGGACTCGCTCTAGTCGGTCCCAATATTTCAAATGGTTACCAAATTCCATAATGGGTGAAGTGAAAATTTAAAAAACTGCATTAACATCCATACACTTCTGCTTTAGTTAAGTTTCTGTCACCATAATGTTTTGTTGTTTTCTTTGCAGGCGCACTTTGGGTTAAAGTTTCAGCTTCAACTAGATAGTTGGCTACCTTACTTTAGGTCTTCTGGAGTAAGCCTAGGTCTGCTATATGCTAGTCACTTGTCTGTACTTGTTATATTTCAATATTTCATAACTTCAGGCTATTGCATGTTATTATTTTAGGCCTGTTTATATTTTTTCACACAGTCTAATATCCAACTTTACTATTCCCAAATGTTTAATTTTAAAGTGCACAATATCCAGCTCAATATATAGGCCGACTATAGCATTAGTCTTTTCTTAACTAGATCTTTCCGCTTATAGCTTCTTCATGTTATCTGACTTTAGTATCACTGTCTTAACATCATGTTTTAAATTTTCAGTCACCATCCTGTTTTAATTTTCATTTGTAATATTTCTTTGCTTCCATCCCACCCTCCACAGCTGACCCTCAGCTGCTTCTGCTGCTGTTTCATGATCTCCAGGTCCGTTAAGTTAAATGTTCTCTCAGACCTGTTCAGATGATGAAGGTTGGAGAGAGGATCAAGGTGTCTCGGTAAGTTAAATGTTCTCTCAGACCTGATCAGACGATGAAGGTTGGAGAGAGGATCAAGGTGTCTCGGTAAGTTAAATGTTCTCTCAGACCTGATCAGATGATGAAGGTTGGAGAGAGGATCAAGGTGTCTCGGTAAGTTAAATGTTCTCTCAGACCTGATCAGATGATGAAGGTTGGAGAGAGGATCAAGGTGTCTCGGTAAGTTAAATGTTCTCTTAGACCTGATCAGACGATGAAGGTTGGAGAGAGGATCAAGGTGTCTCGGGGCACAGAATCTTACTGCCAAAGAGAGAACTTTTTTTGTTTTTGCCTTAACCAAAGCCCTGTCCATATGTATAGGACATCCAGTGATATAAGCAACCATCTTGTTTTAGCTTGGTGCCTTCTGTGGAGAACCACTTACTGGACAGTTTTAGAATTATGTTCATAGTTAGTTATGGGTAGGTTATAGCTAGTTACGGGTAGGTTATTAGTTCCCTTTCTTCTACACAAGGCATTGGTCTGAAATTTTAGATTAAAACATTCAGATTTTCCAGTTTACAGTTTCTACTTGGTATGTGTAAATATACCAGAGTCCTTTAGCTAGATACTGAAAAGAGTACCACTGCAGGGAGGTAATTAAACGACTATCAGTGTGAATGCACTAGCTAGCATGATTGGTATACATAAGCATCTACTGCCAAAGTGAAGTCTGTTAGTACATGTAGTTCATGTATGCACTGTGAAAATAAAGGACATACACCACAGATAAGCTGACACATTTTGCAGATGGGAAACAGATACTTCATCAGTAAATGCGACAGCCACTTCTTCCAGTGTTCAAATAAGTTTATGATAATGGGCTAACTGAGAAGGTATATACTACATATATAAAATCTTCATCCTTATTTAAGGCTCCTTTGCATGTTTTGCAGTACAGTCTATGCCACCTGGACCAACTATACCCTCACCATGGAGAAGTCTTCTGTGATTCAGTTTCTTCTACACCTCAAACTCCCTGTGATACTTTATACTTTATCAGTAGTTTAGTGGTCCTAATATCAAGCACTCTAAATACAAAAATATCATTGTGATGTAACCATGGGAACCCATCTCTTCCATAGCAGACTACTGTACCTACTGAAAGAATATTTTAGAAACTGTACTACCAAAGGGGTACAGCTCAGTCCATTTCTGCATACTTCTGATCCTGCCATTTATCATAAACCCTCATTCTGCTGCATCCACTAAATCCATCCAACCATCCATCCATCCATCCAAACATGGGTCTATATTAGATCAGTGGAAAACCTTTTTATCGAACGGCTCTTTGACGAATGCTCATTGTGGAAACCTTGCTTTGTTGAATGGCCTTTTCAGCAAATTATTTCCTAGGGGAAAAAAATGCTTGGCCAGCTTAAAACTTCACAAAATTGAATACCCTCCAAAATGGGGGGCTTTGCCCCGACACCCCCCCCCCCTTACTAAATATACCAATTCTGTGATAGCACTACAGTGGGGAACAGGGAAAATTCCCGATGATGGCCAAACATTTTTTCCCCTAGGAAAAACATTTCTGAAATGGCCATTCGACAGAGCAAGGTTCTGACAATGACTAAGCAACATTCAATACATTGCTTAGGATACAATATGAAGGGAAAAACAGCCATCTGGACTTCTGGATAAACTGCATGCCTTTTAAAACTTTTTTGTGAAGATGGGGTCAGTTCCATTGCCCATGTTTCTCTCTATGGCAACATCTGGAGAATGTCTGCAAATTTTGATTTGCCAGGTTGCAAATAGGGGGAACACCCACATTTATTATCACCAAAATCCTCTTTTGGAGGATTTCTCTTTCTCTTTCTCTTCCCTTCTAGATACCTCGTTTTTGAGATGTGTAGCTGCCCTTGGGTCTGTCTCTTAATTAGATGTCCCAGTGAATATCTTGCTTGTCAGTATGGCAGCTTTGTTGGCAGAACCAACAGATCAAAATATACAGATGTGGAGCTGTCTTATCTGCCCTCCGATCTGATAGCATGGCTAGTTTTTGCCAATGCTACTGGGCATGCCTGTTGTCTGTAAATATGTGCCTACATAACTCATCACTGAAAATCTCTGTACTAAGGGGGTTGGCACCACCATCACTACAAAGGAGTCATTTGGCTGAGGGGTGGATGTGACAGTTTTCTGATGGCAGAACTATGGTGAAACGTCCTGAAAGTGAAAATGGCTCCATCAGGAATACCTGTAGCAGCTGACTGGTGTCAGATACACTGAGGCCGGAATTACTTGAATTCAACTGCACTATTGTCAGGCTTACTAAAATTGGATGTTTTATATTGAAAGCATGGAGGTCAGACATGCCATTGTCAGGAGAACATATGCCACTTACCTTGACGTTGGGCTGATAAAATTTGGGGATGTTATAATCATAATTAATGACACTGCAGACGGAACAGAAAGGAAAAAAAAACTTTTGTGTGTGTGTGTGTGTGTGTGTGTGTGTGTGTGTGTGTGTGTGTGTGTGTGCGTGTGTGTATGTGTTGTATGGCATTTGAGATCGGCAGCAGGTAAGATTCTACAGAAGTAAAGGCGATGGTAAAATAAGACAGAGGTACACTGGAAGAATGCTGCAGATTGTGGCAGCTGGAATTCAGTACAGAAGTGCAGGAATCATGTATTTTAAGTCAAACAGTATATTAGTGATTATATGGTAGGAAGAAAAAATGTAACATAATGGTTATTCACTGGTAAATCCTTCAAATGAAGGTTCTGGAATGACCAAGGATTCATTTAAGAGGGGATCACACTCCAATATGTTCTGTTCTGTCCAGCTATTTTTTTTTTTGGTAAACAAAATGAAAATTGAAATATTTTAACCAATATGTTGAAAAACAGTGTTTGCCAATGGTAGAGAGGGCATTTTTGGAGATCAGTGTGAGACGCAATAGAACAGTTGTGTTAACAACTTACATATACGTGGGTCACTTCTGCAGTATGAGTAATTACCCATAGGAATTAAGTGAAAGTGGATATCCACCCTTCTGATAACTTCAAAAGCTTTTGGAGATATGTACAATGAGCTGAGCTTCTCCTCTATCCCAGTACATTAGTTTGTAACACTGCTAATAACAATGAGCAGCTCATGTCACTTTCAGTTCATTTTTACATGAAATCTAACAGTCAGTGTGCCTTAGCTAGGGGCACATACTGTCCTTAGTCCATAGAGCCTTCAAGGACCCAGACCTTGTAGATTTATAGTATACCTGCAATGGGACTACTCTTGAAACCATATTGATTAAAAGAAGGGATCACACTCCATTATGATCTGTTCTGTCCAGTTTTTTTTTTTTTTGGAAAACAAAATGAAATACAACTTTTTCTTCTTCCCAAAACATACAAGGGGAAGAAAAGCTTATAAATTAAGAGGCATCAGGAAGTTGGCAGTCACCCCGTACTCAAATATCTACTGTTATGGTGAGTTGCACAAAAAACTGCACTGTGTTCATTGTGGGATAACTGTAGCAAAATCAGTAATGATCCATAAAGAGTACTCAAGGAGTCAGGACACCTCTATGGGTAGAAAGCTTCCACGAGCACCAATTATGCAAAACTGCAGTGGCAAAACCTGGGTCCTAGATGGTATGCCCACCATGTAGTGCTAACAAATGGTGTGCACATAAGTTCAACTGACCACTGTACAGTACAGTGTAATATATCTTTAAGAATCCATTATGGCTTATGCATGTGCACAGGATATCATATGACTCTGTTTTGTTTGGTAGCTGCTGCCATTACAGTATGGTTGCTTACCTAGTAGCTCCTGTCTGTCTGTGCAGTTACTCTTTACCTGTAGGTACCTAAGAAGAATTACTGAATTCACACACCATCAACAATGCAGCCACTGCACAAATGCCTTGGACTAAAACATTTCTGATAAAGGTTGCTGCATTCATAGTCTGAGCCCTTACTGGATCTCCATAAATTTTCCATAGTACATGGAGATGTAGTCTGATAATCACTTAAAGCTTTCTTGGAAACTGGCTGCTCTCACTGCCTGGCATGAAAGATACAAAAAGCTAACCTATCCATCATGTTCCTTGTCCCTGTGTTGTACTACACATCATCATGAAATTATTCAATAAAAGTTAAATGCTTTCATCTCTAAAATGAATGATATAATACTTCATCAAAACAATTCAACCTATGAGCCAAGTGACTTTAAAGTTTAACCCTCTTATGTACATATATATAAAACACATGAAATGCACCAATCCCAAACTCGATATTATGAATAATTAATAAAACACTTCAATAACACAAATACAATGTTTTGATAATAAAAAACAAACACAAATTCAAGAAATGTTAATTTCCATAAACACCAATGGACTAATTCACCAGTTACAAAATCCTAAAATTGATGCATAAATAAATATACATCACAATATGCTTGCTTCTATAAAAATTAAGTTTGTAAGTACAAAATGAAAAAAAAAACATATATATATATATATATATATATATATATATATATATATATATACAAAATATTTTTCCTAAGTCTTTATAATTTTGCAGCTCTTAATTTTAATTCACTGGAAATAAACAAGTGATCATTAAGTCCTGGAATTTCATGGCATTTAACCTATGTTACCATACTATTTCCTGGTATTCAAGCCAACTCTCCTTTTCATCACCCCTTAGGTTATTCTCAACTATTTCTAAAATAAAATAATCAAAAATCTTTTAAAATCACTACACATTATATAATGTTGATATAAATTGTCAGTAATAGTTTTACGTTTAATATCATAACAGTGTTCCCTGATCCTCTGCTTTTAATTGTCTTTCAGTCAAGCCAATGTAAAAATAATTACCTGTAAAACAAGAAGAAAGGTAGATGATTTCATTTGTTTCACAAATGAATTACTCTCTATATCCAACTGACCTTTCAAACCCTTCAACAATTTATTATTTATTATTTATTGACATTTTTCACTGGGAAAGTCAGCTGGGTCAGAAACTCATTTTCAGTGGAGACCCAGGGAGAAAAGCTCAGGTTACAGATCAAAATTTTTACAACAAGATAGTATTTACAACAATAAAACAGTGTATAAGAAATTTATACAATTTTCTAGTGATTAGTAATACACAGAGTATAAAGTTTTATATAATCTTTTTGGGTGTTAGAAGTACACATAAAGTATTTTAATGGCATTCATTATATGGAGGGAAAGACAGTAGATACATTCAGAATAAAGAGTTCATTTGTGCACTTCAATACATGGGAAGTTTAGGGTTTATCCTAATAATGATTATATATACAAGACAGTATTTGACTTACCTTAACAGATGTAGAAAATTCAACAAACTATTACCTGAAGTAGAAAAGAGTCATACTAGTAGACAAAATCTTAGAGTTTGCTTATGGTGGTCTATAGTTCTGTGCACAAGGACAGAACTGATTGTTAAGAAAGTGGCATTTTAGGGTACATTTGAAGGTTTTTATGGAATCAAGTTGTATAACAGAGGGGGATAGGACATTCCATAATTTTGCTATGGAGTGGGAGCACAAGCTTTGTCCAGATCTCTTATAGGGTTTGGATACACATAGAAGTTGTTTATTAGTAGACCGAAGATTCTGGGTGGGGATGTATGATTGTAGGATAGAATGAAGTGAGGGGCATTATTCTGGGTCATATATTAGTTTGTGGGCAAGAGTTATTTGGGTGTAATGAAGGTAGTGGGGGAATTTAAACCATTTCAATTCCTTAATGGCCTGGCAGTGGTGTGTGCAGTTTGGTAAGCTGGAGGCAAATTTTGCAATCTTATAATAGCATGATTGGTAGTTTGTTACTTGGAAATGTGTGAAGGTTGGTAAAGATGAAGGAATCATAGAGGAGGGAAGGGATTAGGAGTGTGTTTTCCAGTTTTATTTTTGTGGGTCTATCCATGTAGAGTTTATGTCTGTAGAGTTTGTGTGTTTTTTTATTGTATTAAGACTACATTGTTTGAAGGATAGCTTCTCATCTGTAGTAATGCCTAGTAATTTTTCTATCTTAACTACTTCAATTTCAGTCTTATTTTGGGAGTAAATTTTAAAGTCTTGTGGAGGTGGTCTAGATGAAAATAGTAGTAGTTTAGATTTTTGGGGATTTAGTAGTACTTGTGTTTTATTTAGCCAAGTTTCTATGGTTGAGAAGGCATTTTGGGTTATTTTTAGGAGATCTGGGAAGTTGTTAGAGGAGGATATGATAGTAGAATCATCAGCATATTGCATGAGTGAACTTTGTAGGGACACTGCATGAAGATTATTTATAAATATATTAAAAACCAAAGGTTCAAGAATGGACCCTTGGGGACTCCTATTTTTTTAACCAGATAACCATATTGATTGCTTTGTCATCTGACAGATTGTCTATTGGTCAGGTAGTTGGCAAACCAAGAAATGGCATGCTCGGAGCATCCTAACATTGCTAGTTGTTGGAATAGTGATACTGTGTTGAACGCTTTGGGTAGGTCTAATAAGACTACTGTTGTCAATAGACCAGCATCCAGAGCTTTGTTCACAGTATCAGTGAAGGAAAGTAAGGCCGTAGAAGTACTGTGTGCAGGATGAAAGCCATGTTGGGAAGGGGCGAGGAGATTATTGTCCAAGAGCTATTTTAGTAGTTGCGTTTGTGTACAGTTTTCCAATATTTTAGACAATGGTGAAAGAATGGAAGTGGGTCAATGGTTAGTTAAATTATTAGTATTTCCACCTTTATGCAATGGGGTTATGATGGATTTCTTCCATATTTGAGAGACTGTGGATTCTATGATGGCTCAGTTAATTAGAATACTGATGGGGTAGGCTATTGTATCAGTAAGAAGTTTCAAGTATTCGGAGGGGAGATTATCAGCGGATAGGTGGCATGATCTTAGTTTAGTTAGCAATTTAAAAACTAGAGAAGTAGGCACTGGTTTTAGGGAGAATATTGGAGTTACTGGAGTATTGTTAGTGGTATCTTTGTGGAGTAAGGGATGTAAGCTGGGATTTTTGTGAACTGGGTCTGAGGTGCTTATTTTATCATTGGGGGGTTGTTAGTTATCAGAGGGGGTTCTTTGACGAGTTTAAGAATGCTATCAATAAAGTGGGAGTGGTATTTGTTGTGGGTCTTTATCGGGGGATGGTGATGGGTTTTGTGTGGTCCCAGGGCTAAGGAGAGAAGAGACAGATTTCCAGAATTTTGGGAGGGTTATTTCTTTGACTAGATAGTTGTTGTGAAAAATATATATATATATTTTTGTCATTTTTAACTTTTTTTTTGGCTTTGTTGTGAAGTCGTTTAAAGTTAATTTCATTTGCTTGTTTTTTGCATTTACGGCATTCTTTTCAGGCTCGGTCTCTGTATAGAAGAATTTGTTTTGTTAGCTTTGTAAGCCAAGGAGCATGATTAAGTTTTGTTCTTTTGTATCTAATGGGGGCTAAAGTATTTAGGATATCAAGGAAGACCTTATTAAAACAGCTTGCAGCTTCTTCTAAGGTTAATGTTTTAGTGGGGTCTAATTCTGAGCATTTAGGGAGTTACTGAAAGTTATTTGGTTGAATTTTGTTAAGTTCAAATACACATGGATCATCAGTTATGTATTTACAAAATATGTAACATCAACATTTTGCCTTTCTCCTATCCTCCCATCTAAAATTAATACTTTTATTCTTCTCCAAAATGCTCTTAACATTTTTAGATCTACTAAACACCACAATAGGTTCCTCTCCTAAGTTTTGTTTCAGTTCTTCAGTAAATACTAGATTCCAATTCCTCTTACTCATTTTCTTAATACTCTCTATTTACTTGGGATAAGGTAAAATCAAATCAGGAAGTTTATTCCCTCCACTATTACCTATATTTTTTGCCAATTGAAAATCGTGGTTATATTTTCTGTGTTGGCGCACCTAAAGATTAATAGTATCCAAGAACTTTTTAGAAGAATCCCTCTTAAGGAACATTAATGAAAGTTTATCTACTTCCTCTAAAAAAATATTGTCATCTGATATGGTCCTAGAAATCAGATAACTTGTCCCCTCACAATATTCCTTTTTGATAAAAGGAATGGCAACTATGAAATTGTAAATAATAGTCTGATAAAGTACTTTTCCTGCAACTAATAGAAGACAATCTGAAAATGAATCTTTTGTGATTAAAATATCTAAAAAAGTAATACTTTTTTCATGCTGTGTATTAGTAAATTTAAAAAAATAGGTAGTTTCAGAAATGTATAATAATAAATATAATAAAACAGAACAGAAAATGAATTTATTTTCTCAGGTTGCTAGTACTATATTAGCATAAATGGGGTCACATGCTGCCCCCCAATGAAACCCATGAAACCTGATGAAAAAAGTCATTATGAAAAGACTGGTAAATTCGTATATTAGAGGTTATGGAAACTAACATTCCTTGGATGTGTGTTTCCTTTTTATTATTAAATATTGTGTTTGTATTGCTGTAGTGTTTAATTAATTATTCTAAGGTCAGGTTTGGGATTGGTGCTTTTCACATATATATATATATATATATATATATATATATATATATATATATATATAAAACGAATTTAAAATTTTACATTCATTTGGTTCATATGATGAGTTGTTCTGATGAAGTCTGATATCGTTCTTTTTAGAGGCAAAAGTACATAACTTTTATTGAACAATATCATGGTGACTGGTGACATGTAGTACAGCATGTTTTTTTCCATTTTATCAGTGAGATTTAATTACATAAGTTACACGCTGCCTTGATATGGTTGTTTTTTTGTTTTTTGTTTTTTTTTGCATTTTGTTAACAGTCCCTGTATTGTCCATGCACATCCAACAGATGTAGCATTCTCCCTCCCCTTATTCTGTGGACAGGATAGAAAGCGGGCAGATAAGTAATTCAGTTGACTGCCAGCTCAGTGTCATCTTTAGGTGTAAAAGAAGAGTTAGTTCTTAGGATCATCATTTCTCTATTAAAGACCACATAAGGCTCCTTACATATAAGAGCTTGAAGTATGGAGATGCTCATAGCTGATGTGATAGGCCATCAAAAGCAGAAATTTCAAGGATTAAAAATTGAGGTCCACTGAGAAGCCTGGTTCAAAAGAGGTCTGGGATAGTTTTTCAATCTCAAAATCCAGATGTCAAGAGGGAGTCACTGACTTCCTATGGGGTTTCAGCTGTTTACCTTTCTAAATAATGTCAAAAGACAGGGCAGTCCCGAAGCAGACACATGCAACAACAGAAAAATGCCCGTCGATATATATATATATATATATATATATATATATATATATATATATATATATATATATATATATACATAGGGCAGGACCTGAAAGATGTGCCCCACCAGTCGTTATAGCTCAGCAGGTTCCCTGGCTTCTGTAAGCAATTTTTCTTTACCAGCACACCACCTCAAAAACCCTCTTCCAGTTGGATGCATAAATATTTCCAGTATGGGGTTTCTTTGCCTTTAGGAGAATGTGCAGAATTTTCCCTGTGCATTACTTATTCAACAGTGTAATGCTGACAGCATTTTGGCTACCATCCTGAGATGTTTATCACTGACATACCCCAAACACCCCTTGTCCAGAGCTAGAAGGTATATTGCTATATAAGGAAAACACCACTGCTTAACAGAAATCTCTTGACCGTTAGGGTGGCTACAAGAAGCATTTTGGTTTTGTATGCTCTAAATTTTTTGCAGTACCCTAGAGGTTAGAGGCATGACGTTAATCCATACAAATACCTGTTCTCCAAAGGAAATTCTAGGCATTTGTTTTCTATATTTTTCTTAGAAAACTGGAGAAAAACATTTGTGTCTGGTAGCTAAACTTTGAAACAGAAAGATCTATCAGTTGACCCCCCAATTCTGTGTCCAGAAAGGAAAATGATGAGCTATAACTTTCATTTACAGTTGTTGAGTCTGGTGGATAAGAAATAAACTAAGCACATATAAAATATAACCGTTTTTCAGAAAAAATTCTAAATGCCATACAAAGCTTGTGATGTTTAAGGCCACCAAATCTTACAGCCTATACAATGTATAAAGTATATAAAGCTGTGAAAGAATCATGTTGTTTTATTTATTGTAAAACATTACAGCTTTAATACTGATTTCAAGCACATTTAGAAGAGCATTACTTATTTTTCTCTAATCTTAAAACTTTCTTTCAAAGGCTATTGCCATAAATTAACTGTCAATTTTTTTGAGCAAACTGACTGCAAAACAGGATCCTTAGACTTGACAACTTAATATAACAGGGAATAAGAACCTTGGAATCTTGAAAGCAGTATAATTTATCTGAAGAGAACTGCATCACCTTTATTTCTTCCAGTGTTGCCTCATTCCAGCTCAGCCCTCTGGACATTTTGCAAGTACTGGGACTTGTAAGTCCTTAGTGCAACTGCTAAGTGTTCAGTTAGTCTTTATGTCACTTCTGGAGAGTGCCTTCTGCACTGAGGCTTATGAATGGAACTCATTGTCTGTGAATCATCTACAACTACTTTATGCTTTTAAAATCAGAAATAGATTTAAGTAAATCATCATCTAGTGGTCATAATAGAACTAAATATCTGACAGCTAATTGTTTTCCTAACTGACATCTCTTTGCTCAAATCTTTTACTGTGTGCTCCTCGATGCACGTATACGTCTCCAACCAAACAGTGGCATGATTTCTGAACTATCTGGCAGAATAACTTTGATTTAGCACAAACTAACACCGAACTAGTCCAGGGTAGAAAATTAACTTAAAATCCCAATGAAAACCAGAGTCACGCAGAAAGACAGTAGAAAAAAAAAAGAAAATGGTTTAGCTAGGTGGTACTAAGGTATCCGAAAGTGAGTGGGATAGCTCCATAGTGCATGCTTGCCCTAAAACCTAATGAAACAATCAGGTTTTGTAATCGTTTTAGAAGCTGAACAGCATTTCAAATTTTGAAATAAAATTCTATGCCTACAGTTGATAACTTCATAGAAAGTTTGCAAAAGGCAGGATTCTTAACTACTTTTGACTTAAAAGCAGGTTATTACTAAATCCACTTAACAACCAAGGCAAAGGAAAAGATAGCTTTTTCATCTATACAGGAATTATTCCAGTATAATTTTCTTCCATGCAATCTTCCAAGGACTAATGGACAAAGTCTTGAACCTCCAAATCATCCATGCTGCAGCTTACCTAGATGATATTAATTATATTTTTGATGACTGGGACTTGCATCTAACTATGGTACAGGCAATGCAAGACTACCCAAGGCAGGAAAGACTAACTGCAAATGCCTCCAAGAGCAATTCAGGTAAGATGGAGGTTAAATACATTGGGTATGTCATTAGGTGATGAATGGCAAAACTCATAACATAATGGGTAGAACAATTAAGAAAATTGCCTATCCCAGAAGAAAAAATAGGCATTTTTGTAGATGGTGGAGTATAATTGTAAGTTTATACACCACTTTGGATAATAGCAAAACCTCTCATAGATCTGACCAAGGGAAAGATGCCATTAAAAATAAAGTCTGCATTAGAAGCAGAACACTACATTTTGAAGGTGAAGGACATATTATCCTCAGATAATATCATCATCTCTTGCCTTTAGTAAACCATTAATATTCCACATTGATGCAGCAGAGGAGGGGCTAGTAACAATTGTGAAGTTTTAATGGAGAAGAGCATCCAAGCTGCTTATTCAATTGAAAGCGAAGAAAACAAGAAACTAAGTATTCTGCAACTGAAAGACATTGCTAAGCCCTTAAGTGGTCATTTAGTTTCTTATGATAATGTCTGTTAAGGTGAAAATTTATTCAAGTAGCAGATCATGCCAGTACAGTCTGGTTGTAGCAACTCTAGGAAGGGAACACAAAACTCTGTGTGTGAACCTTATCACTGTAGCCATTTAAGTTCAAAGTTTGATGTAGGCTAGGCATGATCCACTACAGTGCAGATGGCATTTCTTGGGCATATAGACTATCCATTGGGCATGACCCTTATGATCTTTTTTTAAACACATTTATTGAATTATCACTTGTGGCATAGGCAGATTTACATTTGTAAAAAGTAATCAAATTGTACTACCAGGTTCAAGTTTATAAACATTATACTTCACATATATTGCTATATATCATATAACCTAAGCAACTTTACATAAATTATTCAAGTCCAGACCCCTTTTTTTTTAAAGAAGAAACATCTTTATTAAACCCTTACTTATGACCTAGGCAATGAGCAGCTACATTCTGACATATCTCTATACAATAGTGCCTTGAAAAATCTATTGATAAAGGTACTGTGGGTTTTATGCAAAAGATATAAGCAAGATGGTTTGATACTGAACTGAAATCATTTCTGAAATGATTTTGTTTATCTTATGGCTGAGGGAAGCAACATCTTTGTCACCTTTGTTTAATTTGTTATGAATAAGACACAACTAATACTGAATTTCGTAGCCCTGTCTTTTACAAAAGGAGACATTTCTACATGTTTATAACAGCCTTTTTAGAAATGATTTACTGGTAAAGCACACCAAAGCACATTCAAGTGTGGTGAATACTGTAATTTGAGCTCAATATCCCTATGAATATCATTTTCTTTCTCTCCATCTGTGTGTGTGTGTGTGTGTGTGTGTGTGTGTGTGTGTGTGTGTGTGTGTGTGTGTGTGTGTGTGTGTGTGTGTGTGCGTGCATGCGTCTGTGTGTGCGTGTGTGTGTGTGTGTGCGTGCGTGCGTGCGTGCGTGTGTGTGTGTGTATCTAAGCATTTATATCTATATCTGTATCAATATAGAGATATAGATGGATATATACATCATATAAAATGGCTACATGTTGTTTGTATGACTTTTCTTTTGGGAACTGCTTTTATGTCAGCCCCAGTTCATCAACCTGTCATGTGAACAATTCTTCATGTTAACAGTACAACCTATCAAAAGTGGGAAGATTGCCATTATACAGAGAGCGAATACTGGTTCCAGAATTTATTTTACTGCACTAATGATGGTTACTACTACTGTATGACGTGTGATATGGTTACGGGAAGCTTTGGCTGCTAATGCTGCCCTTTTGGATTGGGAACAATTGTCTTCTTCCTTTGTGTACAGGTAAGTGGGTATAAGCACAACTACAGTAGACCTAGTGACAAAATGTCTGCCTTGTCATTCATGGTGAATTCTACAATGTGGTGAAGACAAAGGACAACACCTCTTACTGGGCTTGCAGATGTTAGTGTGCTTCTGTACTGTAACTGGAGGGCTCTAGTGGTGTCCATTAACTTATTTATTTAACATTTGTTTACCAGGAACTTTTGACTGGGACAGAGCCCATTTTCAGCAAAGACCTGGGGAGAAATGCTCCAGACGAATGTCTTTGAAATGTGGGAGGAAACCGGAGTACCCAGAAGAAACCCACACGAATGCAGGGAGGACATTCAGACTCTACACAGAAGGCAACCCAGCTGAGAATTGAACTGGAAAACCTCTTGCTGTGAGGTGACAACTCTAACTGCTGCACCACTGCGATGCCCACAAATCCCACTGAGGAACTGCTAAAGGTCAATGTCCACCACTATGCTTGTAAACAAAATGAGGTCTTAAAGACTGAAGCAATAATTACTCTCAAGCATACAGGTCATGACTACCAGAGATCACCATTCTATAATAAATGCTTCATTAGATTAGCAGTCACTTAGATGCTGAGGTCCTTCAGAATCTTCCATCCAGTGCAGCCCTGTATCAGATGATCCACAGAAGATACTAAGGGAGCATTATCAATGTTAAGGACAGGTTGAAGATGAGTCAATGACTTTTGTGTTTCTTTCTTTCCATTATGGAATGTAGATCCATCCTTCTCTCACAAATTAGTGGATGATCATGAACATGGAGTTGTCATTTTGATAATGATGACTATACTCATTCCAAATTACTGCTGTAAATCAGGGCTACTGATAAAAGAATGCCACGTTTCCCACCCATAGTAGCATGTGTCACCAGTTGCATTTCTTGAGTAGATCTATGTGGAAAAATCACAACAGGAGACTGAAGTCACTATGTTTCTGGATAATGTCCCACAATTAAGAGTTGTCCTATAATACCATCCTTCCTGTTTCTTCAGGCTGGTGGAGAATGCAAACTCATTCTGAATTCAGCGTTCATCATTTTTTCTTTACAAAAAAGCTTTCATCAATCACCGGTGCTCAGCAGTCCTTAATGATTTCCTCATTCCTCTCAAATGCCTAGATTTTTGCAGAATGCCCAAGTTTTTGCTTCAAAGTTTTGGTCCATTTCTGGCAAATTATTGGGGAATGAAGTCACTATATAATGACAGCCATTTGAGCCTTCGCACCCTTCAGAATATGCATATTAATACAAAGCCTGTTATTCTATCAACTTTCTAAGTTTATAAGAGGAATATTTAAAAACTGTCCCTATTTTTTTTTGCCTCCTCCCGCTTGGTCCAAAATTCTTGCACTAAGAAGCTGAGTGGTATAGATTTCCTCAATAGCTGAGACTTCCACGTCTCACACATCATGTAGCAGAAGGTGCAGTCTGAGAGGTGTTGTCAACAATACTCAGTTTGCCTTTGAGACTAAGACTCATCTGACAGTACAGGTGTGTACACTTACCATAAATGTAGATGTTTGAGTGTATTCACCATTGCAGTCCTGACTTGTAGGATTTTCTTCTCTGGAAGCCATTGGCCAGCCTGACTACCAGAGTAAAAATCTCCTTCCTGCTAAGGCTGGCAGACGTCCTATCCTGACTTCAGTATGCTTGGGTATAAAGGGAGCCATCTGGATGCAATGATATGTTAGGAGCTTACAGGATGACCCTAAGCAAGGGTCAAAGGTAGAAAAAGGGCTTTGCAGGGAAAATACCCAGGGGGTCCTCTAGTTAGTGAAGAAGACAGATGCAGGCTACTACTCTAGGCAAAGGGGGAAGGAGGGAGGGAAAGAAGACTGCAACAGTGAATACACTTGAGCATCTACATTTATGGCAAGTGTAGACAACTATACTATGTTTTTCATGTTTTACTGTTGCAGTCCTGACTTGTGGGATTGATTCCCAAAGCTGAGATGAGGATGGAAGGAAGCTTATGGGAAAGGGAAGATACCCTGTAGGATGCCAGTGGCAAATCCTGCTCTAGACCTAGAACAAGCTGATAAGTGGCAGTGTTTAGTAAAGGTATGCACAGAAGATCAGGTAGCAGCTTCCAAAATGTGTTTGGTAGGTACCCCTTTCAAGAAGGCAGCAGAGGTAGCAGTGGCCCTAGTAGAGTGAGTCCTTACAGTTTCAGGAAGCTTTTTACCATGATGGCTGTAACAAAATGAAATGCAGTGACAGATCCACTTGGAGATAGTCTGTTTGGAGACTGGTTTACCTTGAGAGCCAATGACAAAGGACACAAAGAGTTTGTCTGATTTTCTGAAGGATTTTGTTTTGTCAAGGTAGTAGCAGAGCTGTCTGTGCACATCTAAAGAGTGAAGGATTCTGTCCTCCAGGTTCTGAGGTTTGGAGAAGAAGATGGGCAAGCGTACAGCTTGATTCAAGGATGTGTCCATTACCACCTTGGGCATAAAGGATGGGTTGGTCCTGACTGATACTCTGTCTGGCTGGAATATGAGAAATGGTTCCACTGCCATGACAGCTTGCAGCTCAGAGACCCTCCTAGCTGAGGTGATAGCCAGTAAAATTGCAGCCTTCCAGGTTAAGAATTTTAATTCAGCAGAAGCTGCTGGTTCAAAACGAGGTAGTGTCAATTTTCCAGAATAAAATTGAGGTCCCACGGAGGTGTGGGTTGTCTCCTGGTATATCTGATGTGAATCACTCCACAAAAGAATTGTTTCATCAGGGAAAGGGAAAAGATATAAGGAAGAATAGGCATGTGGGCTGAAATGGCAGATGTGTGAATTTTGATGGAAGAAAAGTGTAAGCCTCTGTCAACTAGGGAAGCCAGGTAATATATAGTATCACAGCTATTGGTTGAGTTAGGATTTTTGTCCTTGCTGCTGGCACCAAATAGAGAAGCTTTTCCACTGGCTGAGTATGATTTCCTAGTACTAGTCTTTCTAACCTCCTTGAGAATGTTTTAAACTTGTCCGTGTAGGGCAAGCTCAGAGGAATATGTTGGGAATTATCCATGTTGAGAGTTTGAGAGTCTGCAGGTTGGAGTGCACAGACCTCCCCATGTCCTGAGTCAGAAGATCCACTCTTTGAGGTAACTGTCACAGATTTTTGTTGGTTAAACTTAGTAGCAGAGGATACCAGTGCTGTCTGGGCCAGTCTGGGGCTATCAGAATGGCCCTTGGGCCTTCTTCCTTGATTTTTAGGAGGACCCGAGGAAGAAGAGGCAGGGGAGGAAATGCATGAAGGAAAAGGAGGCACTAAAGGAAGGAGAAAGCATCTGTCCTCCTGGCTATGGGTAGTTTGCTCCTGAACAGAATATTCTCAGTTGAGTATTCTCTTTGGTGGCAAAGATGTCTATCTGTGGGTATCCCCATTTCTGGACTATGCCGAGAAATGTTTCCTGATACAGATGCCACTCATGGGGATACATCAAGCTCCTGCTGAGATGATCTGCTAGAGTGTTTTGAGTCCCTGGGAGGTACTGTGACATCAGGTACAACCCCAGAGAATGAGCTGTCTCCCAAACCTGCATAGCTAGTCGACAAAGAGGGTAAGAGTTAGTGCCTCCTTGTTTGTTTATGTACCACATGACTGTGCTGTTGCCTGGTTTAACTAGCAGGACCCCTGGTTTCACTGTTCTTTGAAAGGTACTAGGCTTTTTTGAACTGCCATCAGTTCTTTCCAATTTATGTGCTTGTGTCTGAACTGATTTTCTCATCTACCTTGGAATTTTACGGTGTGTAAATGAGGGCCCCCAGACTTTCTCTGAAGCATTTGTGGTTAAAGTCTGGCCCTGGGGGGTGAACCTGAAGGGAAGATGCAGATTCTGGGCACATGCCAGTGTCCACCATGCAAATTCCTCATTGAGGCAAGGGATAAGTGGAATTTCTTTCTCCAGGGACTGTGAGTGCTGGCACCACAGATTCTAGAGATATCACCGGAGCTTCCTCATGTGTAGCCTGGCCAGAGGGATTATAAGGATGCAGGATGCCATGCAGTCTAATGCTCTGAGGAATTCCCTGGCTGAGAGGCACTGTCTCTGCATAAAGTTTTGGAAGTACTGAGTCAGGAAGGAGACCTTTTCTGGACAAAGAAAGGCCTTTTGACTGGAGGAACCAGAAGAGTCCCCAGGAAATTATCCCGGTAGATGGGTCTGTGCTGGATTTGCCAAGATTTATGGTGAACCCCAAGGAGGTGAGGAAGTCCTGAGTGAAGGCCAGGTCCTTCAGGAGCTTTGACCAACTAGTGGCTTGAATGAGGGAGTCATCTAGATAGAGGTAAGTTTGGATCTCTCTTGTTCTCTAGAAGGCAATCACAGGAGCTAAACACTTTGTGAAGACCCTGGGAGAAGTTGACAAGCCAAAGGGCAGTGCATAGAATTGAAAGTGCCTGGTACCTGCTCTGAAACGAAGCATCTTTTAGGTCTAAGGTGACCATTAAGGCCTGAGGGGCTATCATGGGAAGAAGTTTTTGAACAGTCAACATTTTGAATTTTAACACCAGCAGGGACTGATTGAGGGTTGACAGGTCTAGAATAAGGCACCATCAGCCTTCCTTTCTGGGAACCAGGAATATACTCAATAGAACCCCTTCCCTATTTGGTGTTCTAGCACTGATTTCAATGAGCCCTGTGAGCATAAACTGCGAATCTGAGAAATGGCCTCGGCTTTCTGATTTTGTGGAATATCCAGGCAACCTGAGAATCTTAATGGCTCTTGAAAGTGAGCCTGTAACCATCTGAGATAACTTTCAGAACCCCCCTGTCTGAAGAAAATGAGGGACCAATTTTCTTTGAACAGGGATAGCCTTCCTCCTAATTTTCCTCCTATGTTTTCAGGAGAGGGTTGGGAGAAGGGCAGGCAGGGCAAGGAATAGTGATTGCTGCTCTATGCCATGGACCTGCAGCCTAGAACTTCCCTACCTGGGGGTTCCTGAGGACCACTACCTGGGCCTTTGTGAGTGACGCTGCCTTTGAGGCCTTTATATCCAGGGTTTCCTTTGGCCACTTTTTGACTGAGAGGGAAAGGACCAGTGTTTAGTGGAAAAATTCCTGCTAAACTTAGGAGGCTGAACTTGGAGCAAGTTCTTGACAGTTTTCATAGATTTTGCTTTATCTTCATTCTTTCTGAGAACAGCCTCAGCTTTTGGCCCAAAGTGGAAGTCCTTATCCAGGGATGCATCTAGAAGTTTGGATATGACATAGTCTGGTTGGGTCTGATCCCTAAGCCAAGCCTGCCTTCTAATGACAGAACCAGATACAGCAGCTTGGCTAGAGGCCTCCATAGCATCATAGCCACAGTGTAATGAGTGTCTTCCCACCTGGGAGCTGGAATGGCAAAGGTTCAACAATTGCTTGGAAATGTTCTTGTCCTCCAAGGAGGATATATTTTCTTTATTTTATCTAAAATACTTTACTGGCATTTTATCATATGAAACTGGCAGTTAAGGGCCCTCATGGTGAGAGTATCAGAAGTACAGACTTTTTTTACGAAACCTATCAAGGGCCTTGCCTTCTTTTCAGCAGGTAAAGGGTTTTTTGAGAACTGGCTCTTGTTCCATCTGGACTTGGAGTGACAACCTCTGAATCAGCAAAGGGGTTTTTGAAGAGGTATTTATGTGACTCAGCACCCTGTAAAGCCTGTCTGGTTTTCGTAGGGCTGGAGGAAAAGAATCCGGATTCAGGGAAAAGTACATCAAAACATTCTCTACCACCTCCAATACAGGAGAAATAGCCAAAGGTTTGTGTTCCAGGAGGTCAAGGAACTCCCTAACACTCTTTTTGGATTGTGAGTATTCCTGTGCCTCCCACTGGAAATGTTCCCTCATGGCATGGAGTGTTTCCCCAAAAGTGAAGTCTTCAGGATGTGAAGCTGAAGGAAGATTTTCTTCAGAATCTGAATCTTCAAAAGAAGGAATGACGGGTCCCTCCTCAAAGACAGACTCTTCCTGGTCAGAATCCTCATTTGAATCAGGAGGTTCAGAGAAAACTTTGTGAGTAGGATCCATCTTCCGTTTCCCTGGGGAAGACTCCAGAGGGAGTTTCCTAGATCTTACTAAGGAGATAACATTTTCAGCTAACCTTACCAGGTCTTGCTGATATCCTAGTGTATGACAGCTGGTAGGCCTAGGCATAGGACCTGAGGCAGAACCCTTCTTAGAGGTAGCTTTTGCCTTTGGGCTAGGTATGTCTGTAATCCTGATGCCAGCTTCTTTGTGAGGAAGAACCAATGTAGGCTGATGCCTTAAAGGAATATTGCCAGTAAACGATCACTCATGGGAAGCCAAGGTCTCCTGAGTGTCTCTGGACCCGACTGATGAACTGAAGGCCAAGGCTTGAATAGAAACTGAGGGACCTGATGGCATGTCGAAATCCATATGGGTCTCGACAGAGGCCTGCGCCACCACCTCAGTCACACAAGGGGGCTGCAAAAGCGCCTCACCTTCCTCAATGATAACGAGCCTTGGGGGACTAGCAGACAGTGAACAGCTGTTATCCGAGGTCCTAAGCTTGGGTCTTTTTTTCTTGTCCTTCCTACATTTAGGGAGCTCAGCCTTGGGATGACCAGTGGATACCATCAGACAATGTGAGGTAGATGGGAGACTAAGATGCCTAGCTAAACTTTTAGTCCTATTCTTGATAGCCCTAGAATTGAAATGGACACAAAAATAGCAATTAGGGACATCGTGATCCGGCTCTAAGAAGGTGACACACAATGTATGAAATTGTTCCTGTGGGGTTTGCTTACCACAGCAGAAACAATTGTTAATCTTATCTGACATGGGTTTAAGCAAAAAAAAAGAGTTCCCCAATGGGGTACTTAGCTTTAGATGGCTTCTCTCAAGTGCAGACTGACACACATGCTGAAACATTGCTTTGGGCTCCGACAGCAAGAAAAGACTGATTTCATGGTGTCAGCTGGCGCCTTTTACATGCAACTGTACTGACATCAAGATATTACGCCCCAAGCCTTAGGAGGAGGGACATTTCTGGTAGTTGGGCTGGCCAAGAGCTTCCACAGCAGGAAATCCCACAACTCAGGACTGCAACAGTGAAACACAAAGAACACCCTCAGTTATCCAATAATGTTTCAGGTAAATGAGGGCCTTGAGATCCTTAGAACTATACCTACATGTGGTAAGATCTTGATTGTATCTTTCTGAAAATAATTTCTTCCTTGGGAACTAAGTAACATTGAGAAAAAGTTATCCAAAATAATCTTCTCTTCTTCTTCTTCTTTCGGCTTTTCCCGGTTAGGAGTCACCACGGCAGATCACCTGTCTGCTCATGATTGGCAAAATAATCTTCTCTATTTACATACTATGCAGTGCCCTTCTATAAGCAGCATATCTCTGCTGCTCCATGGTGTACAACAGGAGACAACTGTGTCTTTTACATGAGGGAAGCAATTATTCACAGGAACTTCTATTAAATTGACAGCCTTGTTTGCTGTGGGATAGACTGGATTCGAGCCTGCTGGATCTAGCTTTGTTTGTGTAACTTGAGCACTAATCCAGGCATTCTCTAAAGTATTCAATTGTATTTATTACTGCTTAGTAGTAACTTGATTAAAGTGTAGCTATCATTCTAAGTCTTTTGGATTAAGCACTTGGGCTTCAGACCAGTTGTTTTACATTAGGAAGGTTTGTGGCATGCACTGTGGTGGCAGGACAGGTAGCTTTCATCCTTCTAAGTTGGGAACTGCTGATTGAGAGCCCAGTGTCTGTTATTCTTAAAGTGTATTAGTTCTGGTTTAAGCACTTGGGCTTCAGGCCAGTTATTTTACATTAAGAAGGTTCGTGGTCTGCACTCTTGTGGGAGAAGAGGCTGGACTCTGCCCTTCTGAGCTGGGAATTTCTGGTTAAAGGTTTATAGTGCCTGAATATTTGAACTGTATCTTACTGAAATTGGTACACCTTGTTTGCTGTAGCATAGACTAGATCCAGGCCTGCTGAATCTAGCTTTGTTTATATGCTTGTTGTTTGTTTGCTTATTTCCCTGGAACGCTAATTCCACCTAATACGCGGCTTCTCAGCACTTCTGTGGATCACTAGTGATATCTGCATTGCTTACTGTACTTATTTCCTTGTTTCACTTGAAAGAAAGTTACTGTATGTCGTTTTTGGATTTAAGTTACCTGTAACACATTGCACTTAAGTTACCTGGCACTTGCTCACTAAAGCAATTATATAAGTCAGCACTAAAAATTAAAAGCACTACACCCTCACTCCCCAATGGCCCTTGTTTTCAATTATAAAGGAATTCCCAGTATTATTCTAGCATGTCCAAAGGTCAGTTTTCAATTTCCTCTCCGGTCCAGCTGGTGAATCTGGGAATCTTGAGGCAATGTTACAACTGCCTCATGTACACAGACAACCCTCTCCTCCTCCCAACAAATTCCAACACATGTGAGAGATGCAACCATATAGCCAAACTGGAGGCTAAGCTCTCTCAACTCAGTACTGGCATAACCAGTCAGTAGGAGAAGGAAACCACACTCACTACAATTCCAGTCTCACATAGACCTACCACGACAGCAAATCAAACACATAATCACACAAAAACATACACGGAGGCTCTAAATAAAGATCTGCCTAAGCAGCAGAGACTTCCAAAGCAGACACCCAAGCAACCGCTACCCCAAAACAAAACACGTGCAACACATATCTCACAAAGCCAGTGTGCTGAACAGTCACAGCCCTTAAGACTAAACAACACACCTGATACACTTGTAATAGGTGACTCTATCATCAGGCACACTGATGTCCCGCTCACCAGGCTGAACAAGGAGAGGGTCACGGTGAGCAGCCTGTTGGGCGCTAGGATCCGCCACATAACACAAGCACTCAGGTCACTCCAAGGCAAGTACAAATACGACTCAGTCATTGTCCATGCTGGTGTGAATGACCTGAGATGTACCTCCCTGGACTACATGAAAAGAGACATAGAGGAGCTCTCTGAGCATGTAGCCCAGGCCGGTATGACCCTGACCTTGAGTAGCATCTTACTCTCACCAAGAATGATGCCACAATATGAAGACAAGATGATCAATTTCAACAATTGGCTTAAGTACTGGTGTCATTCAAAGGGGATCCAATGCCTGTCAGCTTGGGATGATATGCTCGACAAGCCCCGATGCTTCGCTAGGGACGGCTTGCACCTGTCACCCCTGGGCTTTTGGATATTGGCAAAGGCTCTTGCTACCCCCATAGTGCCTTTTTTAGGCAAGGCTCAAAAGACAAACCCACCTCCATAGGTATCACAAGGGATAAGAAACTAAGAGTAATGCTACTCAACGCCAGAAGTCTAAACCTCAAGATGCACGCACTCTAAGCTCTCCTTAGCATGGAGAACATCGATATCTGTGCAGTAACAGAAACCTGGTTCAGGGCTCCCGAGAGCACCCCAGCACTACCAGGTTATACCTCATACCATGCTTTTTGGCCCCAAAACTTGGACCGAACCACAAAAGGAGGGGAGTATTGATATTCATCAAAGATACCCACACCTCCAGGTTGGTGGCAAAGCACGAAGCATCAGAGACTATCCATGTGCAACTAACAGTGGGTAAAACTGCCTTCCAGTTTATAGCCTGCTACAGACCACCCTCCCAAACCCAGGAACCCCACTCAGCCTTCCTGAGAACACTGGAAAATATGACGGTCTCTCCAAACACCATTATATTGGGCAACTTCAACTACCCAAACATAGACTGGGAGCATTACTCTAGCTCCAACACCCTAGCCCAAAGGTTCCTAGAATTTATAAACTCAAATGCTATGGAACAACTTGTTACCACTCCCACAAGAGGGGAAAACATACTGGACCTGATCATCACCAACATGGGGACTCTATGCTCCAGACCAGAAGTGTATCCCTCACTGGTAAGATCAGACCATAAACTAATCTCACTGGATATTCACATCCCGACCCCACCCCTGCCCAGAAAACCACAGTGAAAAACTTCTCTAAAGCAAATTTCACACTCCTCAAAACCGAGGTGGAATCCTTCAAAGCCCCCGGGCCTGTGGAAAATACGGCCCAGACCACAGAATCCTTTATAAACGCATTCTATGAACACCTTCAGGAATGCATGGATCATGCGATCCCAAATAAAACCAAGACCCAGTCCTCCAAAGGCAGACGTCCTGTCTGGTGGACCCCAGCCATAAACAAACTATACAATAGAAGGAGGAAGCTACTAAATGATAGTGCAAAATCCCAAAAAGGGAAGGCATCACTGATCAGTATTAGCAAAAAACTACGATCACTCATAAAATTGTCTAAGGCCAGCTTCGAGAGAAAAATTGCACAGGACACTAAGGATAATCACAAGGCTTTCTTTAGTTATGTTAGGAACCTGGGTGGTAATTCCCAGATATGCTCAGAATTAGTCCAAAATGACAAAAAATACACCGAACCCACAGACATTGCCAACATCCTAGCTAACAGGTTCAGCACAAACTCCCCCCCCTCCCCACCAAAAGGGCAAATATCTATCCCAGCAGAGTGCTGCCCCCCTGACATCTCAGATGCTCAGGTAAGAGCCGCCTCTCCAAAGCAAAAACACAGCATCAATGGGACCAGACGGTGTCCCGTGCTGCGTCCTACATGAACTCCAAGAAGAGCTAAACCCAAACATAAAACTACTGTTCAATCTCAGCCTTACTACAGGATATGTGCCCAAAGAGTGGCATACAGCAACAGTGGTCCCTCTCCATAAAGGTGGTGCCTCAACGGATCCTGGAAACTATCGCCCCATAAGCCTGACTAGCTTGGTCTGCAAAGCTATGGAAAGGATCATCATGGACCTCATAAATAAAGATATTGGGGACCTACAGACACTGGATCCTACTCAGTTCGGCTTTGTTAAGGGCAGATCCTGCCTCTTAAACCTGGTTGATTTCTTTGAAACAGTCACCAAGGCCATTGACGAGGAGAAGGTGGTCCACACAGCCTACCTGGACCTCACAAAAGCCTTCGATACAATACCCCACTCGGGCATTATAGATAAGCTCACCAGCTTAAATATAAACCCCTATGTCACTAGATGGATTGCAAACTGGCTCAAGGACAGAACCCACATGGTTAGAATTGCTGGAGCCATGTCAAACTCCAAACCAGTTACAAGTGGTGTCCCACAAGGCTCAGTCCTGGGACCTCTCTTGTTCGGTATATATTTCTCAGAGGTACAGGCCAACATGGAAGGACTGTGGCTGACCAAGTTCGCAGATGACTGCAAACTGGGCGCCATAATCGACTCTCCAGCCGACACAAGCATCCTCCAAAAGGGCCTCATAGAAACAGACAACTGGTGCCAGACCCATGGTCTCAAGCTAAATGCCAAAAAGTGTATAGTCATCCCCTTTGGCAAAAACAAAGTGCCCACAAATTACCACATAGGTGGTAATCCATTAAGTACAGAAGAAGTAATTAGGGACCTGGGGACCCAAGTTGATAGCAATCTCTCATTTGACAACCACGTGGCCAAAGTGGTTAGAAAAACATTTTATATAGCCCACCTAATCATGAAGGGATTCACATCTAGATCAGGGAGGTCATCGTGCCACTTTATTCATCCCTCATCAGGCCCATAATTGAGTACAATGCCCTTTTGGGATGTACCTTACCAGACACCTGCAGCAACTGGAAAGACCCCAAAAGTACCTCACCAAGAGGATCAAAGGGCTCAAACAGATGCCATATGCTGCCCGGTTAAAGAAACTCCAGCTCTACTCAGTGGCATACCGCCTGTTCAGAGGCGATCTGTGCCTGACGGATAAAGCCATGTCCAACCCGAATTAATGGACATGCTGCACCTCAGAAAATCCAAATCCCATCAAGCTACGCTTGAGAGACTTGAACCTCAGCACTGAAATAAATAGGACATGCTGGAGGGACAGATTCATAACCCAGAGGCTCCCTTCACTCTGGAATAAAATCCCAGTCCAGGTTAGGCAGAGTCCCTCATTGACTCTCTTCAAGAGGAATCTTGATGAGTGGATGGGAGATCATAGGTTTACCCCGGGTATCACTTCTGTGTCACTGTTAGACAGAGGCACAGTATACTAACCTCGAAAAAGGGCATAGCAAAATAAATTTAAAATGGGTGGCGAAAGCCAAACACATTCTGGCTAGGCTTATAAATGCCTTAGGGCAGATAGCCTAGTATGAACCTATGAACCTATGAACCTATAAGCCATTAAAGAATGACTGCCTATACAGATTGATGCCAGTCAGGCAGCAGTACATAGATGAGATGATGAATACCCAAGGGGTCTAGGCTATACCTTAATTTTTTGAAAAGTTTAAAAATGTATTGCCTGCAGTTAGTATCACATGATTAAAGAGGTGGCATTTACACATTCAGCATAAAGCTCAATTTCATTAAAGAAAGTAGTCTTGAGCCATAATATACTGCCCATCTCATATTTTTATTTGTGTGTGTTTTAGTCTTCAGCAATGCTTCTGTAGTTGACCGAATGCTAGTATTATTTCATGATAACAAGGAGCAAGGACTGAGGATGATGAACCAACAGAAACAGTAGCAGTGATAGACACTCCTCCCCCTTCTAATACGAAACACACAAGATTAGGGACATGCCTCTATTATGCAACGGAGACATTGAGATTGAAAAACACAATATACTGTAAAAGGCAATAAAATGCGTGACGCAACAAACAAAAAGCTAAGAAGAGCTTTTTTTGAAATGATTCATTTCAGCCTGACGGGCAGTACAGACAAAACTCACAGGATGTTATAACGAAGGATGGATGGGCATACACATGGCTCACTTCCACCCTACAGTTAAAGAATTCATAATCCTTTTGGCCAAAACAATGTGCTGAATAATATGTGTGAAATACAGACCTTATAAAGCAATTCATTTAGGAAGACCTTTCATAGAGTGTGTCTCAGAAACAGTTACAGCAATAGCGGTGTCTTAATAAATTAGTCCAAACATAAAGAATTAAAACGAACAGAAACAGTGGTGTCACAATAAATTACTCAAAAAGGAAATGCTGAACAGAGATAAGAGTCATAGTGCGGTAGTAAATTAGTTTGTAGAGGACAGATACAGAGACAAGATGCATCGTATTACATTTTCACTGTCATTTTTTTATTAAAATTTGAAGAAGTGTGATAAAATTTACATAACTTTGCAATGAACGTGCAAGAAAATTGTAGAAAGTGACACCTAGAACTTAGTTTCAAGGTCATAATATTCTCATCCTAGTTTTAAGGAGTCAAACTGATTTCTATCTACACACTGATATGTTGCTTGCAAATAGAAGACAACAGCATTCAGCTGGAGACAAAT
>NC_056733.1:291555761-291560761 GCF_019279795.1 Protopterus annectens
AATTCCTTAAGATTCCAAGAGCAGGATAAGTTATTTCTTACACTTATTTCATTGAATTGCACTTCTATAATGCTTATAATTGTGCTATACAGTTAATCTACTACATTTTGCACTGTTATAAAGATTGTTTTACTGTTTCACTGCATTTATGTACTGTTTTATACTGTTTTAACTGTATTTTTCATTGCTAGATACTTTTTCATTACTCTAGCTGTATGTTTACTGAATTACTTAACTAAATTGCTTTTTCATACTGAGAGTTATATTTTTTGTTTGTGAGTGCCCTATCCGTGCTTTTCTGTGCATATTTGATTTTTTGAGGTTTTTGTGTTCTAGTCAGGTATCATATAACTGATTTGTTTGCAGTTAAAAGCATTCTCTAGAGTCTCCTTGCTCCTTTATCTGTTTAAAACTTTCATTTAGCAGCTACAGCTACTTGGTGGCTTTGCAGTTGCCCGCCCATACTGTATATTTGACCTGAGACACTCCTCCCAGTCTAGTGTCATTAGTTCATTCTACCTAACAGAGAGAGAACATTTGTGAAGGCCAACCCACTTAGATTCTTAACCTTGAACTAACTTCTGTTCCAGCTTTCTCCTTTTCCACTTTACTAAAAAAAAAAAAAATTCTAAGCTTGTTTCCCCCCTTTCCTGTAATGAGTCTAGTCCAGATACAGATTTCCTGTATGCAGGACTGTTTGTAAGCTCCTAAGCCCCCCCAAGCCTTTCTTTCTTTGGCAGAAGCCTTCTATCTTATCAGTGGGAGTGGCAAGCACTAGGTAACCTATCTACCACATAAGGAGTGGTTTCTGGGCCCAGAAATTGTAGTTATTGGCCGTTTGGGACATTTTTCCATCTCTCCCAACTTTCTGATTTAAAAGCCTGCATTTGCACTTGTATTCCCCCTTTCCTGTAAGTAGTCTAGTCCAGATACAGATTTGCTGTATCCAGGACTGTTTGTAAGCTCCTGAGCCCCCCAAGCCTTTCTGTGTTGGAGGGAAGCCTTCTAGCTTATCAGTGGGAGTTGTAAGCACTAGGTAGCCTATCTACCACAAGAGGAGTGGTTTCTGGCCCAGATTTGTGGTTTATTGGCCTTTTGGGCAGTTTATTTTATCTCTTTCAACTTTCTGGCTTAAAAGTCTGTGTTTGCACTTGTTTCCCCCCTTTCCTGTAACTAGTCTAGTCCAGATACAGATTTGCTGTGTCCAAGACTGTAAGCTTCTGAGTGCCCCAAGCCTTTCTGTGTTGGAGGAAAGCCTTCTAGCTTATCAGTGGGAGTGGTAAGCACTAGGTAGCCTATCTACCACAAAAGGAGTGGTTCCTGGCCCAGAAATTGTAGTTTATTGGCTGTTTGGGCAGTTTTTCCTTCTCTCGCTCAACTTTCCAGTTTAAAAGCCTGAGTTTCCTCTTGTTTCCTATCTTTCCTGTAACTAGTCTAGTCCAGCTACAGACTTTCTGTATCCAGGACTGTTTGAAAGCTTCTGAGTGGTGCCAGAGCCTGCTCTTCAATTTTTTCCTTAGATCTACAAGTTCTCTCCTCTTCTGCACTTAACCTAGCTTATTAGTCTAACACTTTAACAGACTTCTTGTAGCAATTATTGTAGCACACTAGTGCAACCAGCACTAAACGTTCTACAAGGAAACAGATCTAGTACTTATTATCAATGCCTACCCTGCCAGGCATGTCTAAAGGTCAGATCCCTGTGCTTTCTTGTATTAACCTGGTGAACTTGGGCATCTTGGGGCAATGTAGCAACTGTCTCATGCAGACTGACAACCCTCTCCTCTTGCCTTCCAACACTCAGACTTGTGAGAGATGCACTTATATATCCAAATTAGAAGCCACGCACTCTCTAGCCAAGACCAGAATAGCTGGTCAAGAGGAGAAGGTCAACGCTTGCACCACACCACATGGAACACATAGCCCTCCGGAACACACACCAGCACTGCCTTCGCATATAAACACAAACCACACACCCACCTTCACAGTGGCTCTCAATACAAATCTACCCAAGCAGCAGAGCCCTCCAAGGCAGAAATGCACTCGACCACCACAACACACCACTAATCACGAGACACATAAATCTCCTAAACAGAGTGTCACTCAACCAAAGCCCCAAAGGCAAAACAGAATGCCCAACACACTAGTCACAGGTGACTCGATAGTGAAGCACACTGATGTCCCACTCACTAGGTTGAATAAGGAGAAAGTAACAGTCATCTGCCTGTCAGGTGCCAGGATCCGACACACAACACATGCACTCAGGTCACTCAACAACAGGTACAAATATAACTCTATCACTGTACATGTGGGTGTGAATGACCTGAGATGTACCTCCCTGGACTACATGAAAAGAGACATGGAGGAGCTCTCAGATTATGTAACCCAGGCAGGTATGACCCTAGCCCTGAACAGCATCCAACCATCACCCAGAATGATACCACAGTACAAGCAGAAAATGATTGACTTCAACAATTGGCTAAGTTTCTTGTGTCATTCTAAGGGGATTTAGTATCTGTCTGCCTGGGATGACATGATTGACAGACCTCGATGCTTTGCCAGAGATGGCCTGCGTCTGTCATCCCTGGGCTTCCAGATATTGGCCAAGGCTCTTGCCACCCCTATAGTGCCTATTTTAGGTGGTGTTCCAAAGGCAAATTACCACCGTAACAGCTACAAACAAATGCAATCTAAGGGTCATGTTGCTCAATGCTAGAAGTCTAAATCTCAAAACGCTCGAGGCACTCCTTAAAATGGAGAACATTGACATTTGTGCTGTAACAGAGACCTGGTTCAAGGCAGCAGAAAGCAACCCTGCACTACCAGGCTATAACTCATTCCACACCTTTCAGCCCCAGAACTTAGACCGAAGCTCCAAAGGCTGTGGTATCTCCATATTCATAAAGTATGCGCACACCTCCAGACTGGTAGCCCAACATAACGCATCCGAGATACTTCAGGTGCAGCTAACATTGGGTAAGACAGCGATTCAGGTTGTAGCCTGCTATAGGTCCCCAACCATGTCCCAAGACTTGCACTCCACGTTCCTAAGCACCCTGGAGAATATTAGGGTCCATTCTAACACTCTCTTACTAGGCGACTTCAACTACCCCTCCATTAACTGAGTAAACTACTCATGTACCAATACACTTGTCCAACGTTTCCTGGAGTTCATTAATTCCAATGCCCTGGACCAGCTTGTTCTTACTCCCACTAGAGGAAGCAACATCCTTGACCTGGTCATTACTAACATGGGCAACCGTTGCTCTACTCCAATAGTTAGCTCCTCCCTGATTAGATCTGACCACAAACTAATCACCTTGGAAATCCACATCGCTCCCACCCCCCACCCCACCCCCAGCAAAGGAAACCACCATGAAAAACCTTTTCAAAGCTAACTTTGGAATCCTAAAAATAGAGGTGGCTAACTTCACAGCACCCATGCAAATGGAGAATAGTTGCATGACTGCAGAATCATACATCAATGCACTGTACGAACACGTACACAAATGCATGGATCTCGCTGTACCCAATAGAGCCAAGACACTCTCCTCCAAAAAAAGGAAGCCAATCTGGTGGTCTCCTGCCATAAACAAACTCTACAACAGAAGGAGGAAACTGATGCAGAATAAGGTGAAGTCCCAAGACTGGAAAAACTCTCTTATCTGCCTCAACAAAAAGTTGAGATCCTTCATCAAATCCCCTTAAGCTAGGTATGAAAACAGAATTGCAGCAGATAGTAAAGACAACCACAAGACCTTCTATAGTTATGTAAAGAATCTTCACGGCAACACCCAGATTTGCTCTGAGCTACTGCACAATGGTACCTCCTATACCAAGCCAACAGATATTGCCAGTATACTGGCCGACAGATTCATTGCCAACTTTACCCCCCCCCAAAGGACCAATCACAATACCAGTAGATTGCCAGGCACCCAGTATTACTGCTGCACAGGTTAAAACAGCACTATCCAAGGCCAAGAATACAGCTTCTATGGGACCTGATAACATCCCTGGTTGTCTTCTAAATGAACTACAGAGTGAACTGGCAGCTCACCTGTGTGCTCTGTTCAATCACAGCCTTACCTCAGGCTTTGTCCCTGCCAAATGGCGCACTGCTACTGTTATCCCTTTCCACAAAGGATGAGTGACTACAGACCTTGGGTACTATTGCCCCATTAGCCCGATGAGTCTGATATGCAAAGCTATGAAACACATCATCATGGACCTAATAAACAAGGATATAGGGAATCTCCAAACTCTGGATCCCACACAGTTTGGTTTTGTGAAGGGTAGTTCATGCCTGCTCAACTTGGTCGACTTCTTTGAGTCAGTCACCAGAGCTGTGGATGAAGGCAAGGTGGTTCATACAGCATACCTTGATCTGGCCAAGGCTTTTCATGCCATTCCCCACTCAGGAATCATAGAAAAACTCACTAAGCTTGGCATCAACCCCTATATCACTAGGTGGGTTGCAGACTGGCTCACAGATAGAACCCACAGTGTGAAAGTAGCTGACTCCACGTCAGACTGCCATTTAGTCACAAGTGGAATCCCACAGGGTTCAGCCCTGGGTCCACTCCTGTTTGGTACCTACTTCTCTGAAGTCCAGGCCAACACGAAGGGACTTTGGCTGACAAAGTTTGCAGACGATTTCAAGTTGGGAGCTATTATTAACTCCCCAAGTGATGTTGACATCCTACAGAATGGCCTCACTGTGACCAACGACTGGTGTCAGAACTATGGCCTTAAGCTCAATGCCAAAAAATGTGTTGTTATCCCCTTTGGGAAAAACCTGGTTCCCATGAAATACCACATTGATGGTAGTTCACTGAACACAGAAGATGTTATAAGAGATCTGGGAACACAAATTGAGAGCAACCTCTCTTTGATCACCACATTGCCACTGTGGTCAGAAAGTCCTTCTGTGTGCCACATCTCATTACTAAAGGTTTTGCATCCAGGAAGAAAGAGGTCATTGTCTCCCTCTACTCTTCCCT
>NC_056733.1:291565761-291645761 GCF_019279795.1 Protopterus annectens
CTATATGCACAGCTGTCTCTTTCTTCAGGGACTGAGAAGCTTTGTCCCGATTAAGTGATTTGATGTGAGTTACACACCATGCAGTTAGACAATGGCAGGTTCAAACACAAGTCTGCACAATACAGGACTTACAGTAAATTTATCTAATTCTTCTTTTATGCCATACATACCCTGGGTAAAACACAGGTACTCTTTAAGATAGGGACACTAACACTGAAAGCACAAGCAGAGTTTTTTTTTTTTTCCTGAGTAATTTCCTACCTTCTGTGCCTTTGACAAAACAATCACAATTAGAACTTAAAGTCCACTGGAAACCATAGTTTCATCCTTAAAACAGTAGAACTGCTGCTTTAGCAAAAGATTAGCAGTTATTTTTTTGTTTTAAGAAATGCATCCAGAACCACCCACATAATACAATTAACAAATGTTAGACTAACAAAGTCAACTGCATACCACCATGCATTTTAATTTAAAATAGTTTGTGATTGCCAAATCAGTTCTAATTGCATTTAGCCTATCAGCAGCAAATACTTTATTAGGCACTGATAAGACAGTGGTTTATACATGTTTTGAAAATTATCCTTCAGCAATATAGTACATATTAATTTTTGGTGATGAATGCTTCTTCAAAGTTCTGTTTCAACTGAATTGGAATATGTTTCCTTCAGTGGTGGTTTCTTTTTTACATATTATGGCCTTAGCACATCCAAATAACTTAGCCCTTTATTATTATGATACTGTTTTGTTTTTCCTGAGGAACAGAAAGTTTGCAAACTTTCACCTCAAGAACCAGGAATAAAGCTAAAAATAACCTGTGCAGAACATATCTGAGAAACACTAAAGTCATGATAGCATCAGCAAGCAGCATAGTTTCTTTAGCACAGAAGATCAGAAGTTCTGGCCTCACACAAGCCTGAAATACCACTTGATAAAAAACTGGCAGTAATAACTAGGGTTTTGTGGATACTTAAAAAAATTGCAGTCATGAGCGTGCCATCGAGCAGTGCATTCTCTTTAGTGTCAAATGGTCAGGAGTTCTAGTCCCACATAATACAGTAATATCACTTCATAAAAACTAGTGATAATAACCAAGTTTCTTGGATACCTAAACTTGTGCAGCCATGAGAGTGCCCACTGGCAGTGCATTTTCTTTAGTACCAGAGGGTCAAGAGTTCTAGTCCAAAGAAATGCAGTAATATTGCTTCAAAAAACTGCCAGTAATTACGATTGCTTGCATAAGTAAAAATGAAATCTAAGTCAGAGCAGCTATATACATGAATTATAACACCTACATCAGGGAAATATGCATTTTACATGTTGCTTTCACTCACTCAGAAATTCAGTAGGCTAATAAGATTTGTCTTAATGAGCATTTCAAAGTCTGTAACTGCCTTAACTAATATTATTTACAGGATATAATCTACCCTGCTCTGTCAAAAATTGTAACAGTGCTAGAAAAATTCTCAGAAAAATAAAGAATGCCCATGAGCATTCTAATGTTTGAGGCCTTCCTTTAGTTACATTCTTGGAGGTCAAGGGTGACAGGAGCCCATAGTTCCACCCCCCCCCCCCCATTATTGTGTTATTGCAGGAGAGGAATGTGACAGAATTTTGCAGCTTTTCCCCCTTTGGAAGCAACATAAAATAATTAGATATTTAAACTTCACCCAGCAGAACTGTGACTGGAATACAACAGGATTAGATAACACAGACGCAGGAAAAGAAAGTAGTGTAGAGCATATCCGAAAAACATCCGAAGCCCCAAATGTGTCAACTGACAATGCAATTTACTCAGTGCCTGAAGATCAGGAATCATAGCCCTGTGCAAGATAACTTCATAGAAACTAGCCGTGACAACCAAATTTGCTTTGACACCTACAATTATAGATCCATGAAAATGCCAACAGGCAATGTATTTTCTTTAATGCCAGAAAATCAGGAGTTCTAGTCCCACACAAGATAGTAATATTTCTACATACAGACTGATAGTAATAAATACCATTGTTTAGATATCTATGAATAAAATCTAAGGGCAGCTATATAAGACAGCGAATGCTAATCCATACAGCATCAAATTAAAATATATACCTAGAACAAAGACTAGTTTTATGCCTTCTTCTTTGTAACTTGGATGTAATTTGTGAATTTTCAGATATTTCGGTGCCCCTAAAATCCCTTTCCACCAACAATCGCTGCCTATGGCCCATCTGTCTCTGATAGAGGTAAATGCTGCTGTCATATAAGTACACCACTCCAATTTTGAGACAGTTGGACTATGTTAGTACCTTACAGAAAAGCATCATAAGATGTTTAGGAGGCTTCAGACTTTGAGTCACTTAGCACTACTGGGTTGAAGCAATGACCCAGTCAGTGAGAAGCCCCATTTTTGCTCCTGAAGTTAGGGATATGGATATGCAGCAATGTAACTGTAGCACAAACATGGTCTTTGATACAGCTGCTGGACACCAACTGCCATTTACCTTCTTACGTATCTGTACTACAACTAGAATTTCAGCAGGGGAGGACATCTGTTTTCCCATTTTTTTTCAGTGAATTGACACACGCTGACAGTGAAGCTCTGTAGCCTTTACAGGGGACATTGGCAAAGGAGTTTCGGACAGGACCAATGTAATTTTTAATTAGATGTGGCCAGCCATTTTTTAGCATTTGGTGTCACTATGGACAGAAGTGTAGCTAGGGTGGGGTGAAGAAGGCAGCTGCCCTGGATGAAAGGTGTTAGCAGGAGCAATGAACAGATCTTTTTTTTTTTTTTTCTTTTTTTTGATCTCACACAGTGTCTGGGCATGACACAGGCCTGGCATGCTCCTCTTTAGAAAAGAAAGATGGTGTTTCAGATCAAAGAATGGATCTTATTTATTTACTTTTTCTGCTTGTCAACATACTGGAGAGGGGTACCACCAGGTGCCAGGTGAGTTACCTGTGACTCTGACTATGGGTACATTAAGACAGTTATTACCTGCTAATGTCTTTACAGATAATTATTTGGAAGGCGGAAGGACCAAGCTTATTTTATGAATGTTGTATCTGCTTCACGCTCTCATATGGTAAATCTTTTTAATCTGCATGCAATATCAATGTCTCTTATGGCTACACTGCTCCACATTTGATCTGCATTAGGTATATCTAGTGTCACATTTTATTATTATGAAGGATTTAAGTGTTAGTCTCTATTAGAACTTGTCTGGCAAGTAGACGCCGATATATTAAGACTTGTACTCATCGGGCCAATTTGTGTCAAACTGTGACAGTACCATTTGTGTGAACACGTAGTCCAGTATTGCAACAGAACAATGCTTTCAAATGAAGAAAGTTTAAGCTCCTGTCCTTAGTGTATGTTTTAACAATGGATGAACAACTGGTTAGGAAGAATTGGGCCAAATAATGTGAAATATCATATGCCTATAGTAGAAAGTAATTTATTTAAACCTGATTTGTAACAGGAAAGTATTTACTAAAGTCAGATTTGTTTAAATTTACCCCAAATGATTGTGTTCGCACTTTTAATATCTGTTCGCTTTCAAGCATAGCTTGAAGATAGCATTTAATATTTGTCACAATCTTCTAAACAAATTAAACTGGATGTTTTATGAAAACAAACAAAAACAGCATCACCTCCTACTCACACAGAAGCTACTCTACAAAATTAGAGCTCGGTTATAATCTCTCTACTGAAATGGCACTCAACTAAATCAACCGTTAGATCTAAGAACAAAAATCTCCTACAGATGCACAAAAAAGTGACAGATTAGGAGATGGGATACCCAGCATTTTCTTACCTAAAGAATGGAACATTCTTCCTTTTTCCTTAAAAGCAATCCTTAAACGCCACCTTAGAATAAGATTCACTTAACATCATAGTGATGTAATGTGATAATTATGAATTAATCTGTCCATTTTACATTGACTTTTTACCTCTAATTTATTTGGATATACAGTCATCCTCAGTCATTAAAATGCCCTATAAAATTAAACTTTTTTATTTTTTCTCCTGTTTCACTTATTCTGTGTACGGCTGTCTAGTGTACCATACTTCACTTTCCAAACACTCTTTTCATTTTAGCTACTCTTTTAATTTTACTCTTATTTGCATACCTGTCAACTGTCCAGATTTTTACATAATGTCCAGATTTTTACCTCATATAGCTCTGTTCTTCAAAAAAAAAAAATGTTTTTCTAGCACTGACAATTGAAGTCAGTAAATAATGACCTACATTTGAGTTTCAGACTTCCTTTCAGAAAATGAATGATAACACAAATCATTTTATTCTAGCAAGTTTCTAACTGGAAAATGTAAAATCTGTTAATATTTTTGGGTCTTTGTCCCACCATTATTTTAGGTTTTGCCAAGATTTATTGTGCTAAGACGTTGAGATGTATAATAACTTACTACTCTATGGTTTTCGTTATCTTTCTTACCATGTAGTATTGCAAGTATACTTTTGCACTTCCTTTTCATTTGTTATATACTTAAACAAAAATTAATTTCCTTTCTATTATTTTACTGCATTATCTGACTAGTTGCATTGCTTTGATGTATGTTTAGTGAGATATATTTGTTTAAATATGCTGTAACATTTTATTTGCTCTATTTTTAATGCAAGCATCTTTGATGTTATTAATCCAGACCCCCTACAAAAATGTGGCATTACACATCTTGGTCAGCAAAATGTAAATTAATAAATATATTACAAATCACACTGTCAGTAAAATAGATATTTTATCATTAAACTTTTAATGTGTGTGTATATAGCTCTTAACAAGACCACATATACCTTGTTGAACATTTGACATCTGATGTAATAACATTCTTCTGTATGGATACAACTGACACACTGTAAAACATTAAGTTGGTGTTCCAAAATGAAGAGTTTCTTGCTGTTCAACAAAGTAATATGAATACAAAAAAATGCTTTCAGCAAAATAGTTTTGGAAGGTGGGGGACCAAAATCTTCCTGAAGTGCATTACATTATTAGTTTGTAAAAAAAAAAAAATTTCCATCACACTGACCTTGTCAATCATTTGAGTAAGTTCCAGTGAAGTGGAACACTTTTATAGTTCAGAGTTGCTAGGAAACACTTTCATTTTCTTGAGTTGTGAGATCTTCAAAAACATGCTAATAATCACTCCAGTTCACTAACCTCCTCACACACACATGCACGCATGCGCACGCACACACACACACACACACACACACACACACACACACACACACACACACATACATATGCATACACATGCACACAAACACACACAAACACATGCGCGCACTCACACACACACACACACACACACACACACACACACACACACACACACACGCACTCACACCACAAACACACACAACCATATATAGATGCATACACATGCATACACAACATATACACAAACACACAAATATTTCCATTTCCATGTTTTAGATGCTGCCTCCATGTTGTCATTTTTATAAATGCCCGGCTTTACAGAATATTTCATGTTAGCCAGAGCAAATGACTGACTTTCACTTTCAAATAACCAAGAAAATACACTGATCCAAAACAAATCCTTTCTAGCCACAGACAAGGACAACAGACGAAAGTAAATAAATTAAGGCTAGTGTTTCAGAATGCCAGATTTTCTACTATTAGTGCAAAAGCAAGGCATTTCTGTTCTTGTACCTCATTTAAGAGAGATAAACATAACTTGCTTTTTAAACAGTAGGATATTTGCCATTTTTCACATACTTTTTCAACAGGGTGCATCTGCCTAGTTGGATTGACACACTAAATTGGCTGCAGGTGTCAGTGCGCATGTGTGTCTGTGTGTGTGTGTGTGTGTGTGTGTGTGTGTGTGTGTGTGTGTGTGTGTGTGTGTGTGTGTGTGTGTTACAGAAGAACAACCATAGAAACATAGTAGGGTTAGCCACCAGGCAGTGTGAACATTGGCCCTAGATGATTGTCACTGTTGAGGTGACACTGACCCCAGCTGCAAAAATGGAAAAAAGGGGTTGTGGATGCATGGTTTTGTCGGGTTGCTTTATACCTACAATCAACTGCATTACAAGCTGGGATAAGTACAAACTTGCAGTTTTAAAGATACTATTGCATTTTATTTTTATGGGAAGCCACGGTGGTGCAGTGGTTAGCGTTGTCGCCTGATAGCAAGAGGTTCTCCTGTTCAATTCTCGGCTGAAGCGTGTTCTGTGTGGTCTGCATGTCCTCCCCGCGGTCGATTGATGGTAAAGACATGCAGGTATGTGTGAGCGTGAATGGGTGGGACTTCGTTGAAGGTTGGGCATCAGGCTGGAAACTCGGCACTGTAAAAATCCACTGCCAAGCATGAGCGGACCAGAGTTCCGCTTTGGCGACCCCTAACCGAGAAGAGCGGAAAAAAGACATTTCATTTTATTTTTATATTTCTTTGTTCAGTAAATATAGTGTTCTGTCTGCAATTCTGTTATTTCTTTCATTGAATATTGTGATCTGTTCCCCACCCTTCCTCCCTGTTGGTGTCTTCTTTTTTTAGTTGGTGGATACGCAGTAAGCTCCTGAGTGGTTTCTGGCCCAGAAATTGTAGTTATTGGCCATCTGGGCAGTTTTTCCATCTCTCTCAACTTTGATTTAAAAGCTTGCATTTTCACTTGTTTCCCCCTTTCCTGTAACTAGTCTCGTTCAGATACAGATTTGCTGTATCTAGGACTGTTTTTAAGCTCCTGAGCCCCCAAATCCTTTCTGTGTTGGAGGGAAGCCTTCTAGCTTATCAGTGGGAGTGGTAAGCATAGCTAACCAATCTACCACATAAGGAGTGGTTCTGGCCCAGAAATTGTAGTTATTGGCCGTTTGGGTAATTTTTCCATCTCTCTCAACTTTCTGATTTAAAAGTCGCATTTGCACTTTTTTTCTTTCCTGTAACTAGTCTACTTCAGATACAGATTCTTGGTTTTAGCACTTGGATTTGCTTATTTGTGCTCAGCACTTGTTCAGAATGTGTTGTAAGCACTAAATAAGCTACAAATTACTACAGCACTTAACCTTCCTCATTACCTAGAGGAAAGCAGTTTTTGTACTTGCTTTCCTCACTTGCTTAGAGAAAAACAGCTCTTGTACTCACTTTCCTCACTTGTCTAGAGGAAAATATTTTTTTATTCAGGCATGTCCAAGAGTCAGCTCCGAGTGTTATCTCCTGTCTATCTGGTGAATCTGGGCATCTTGGGGCAATGTAGCAATTGCCTCATGTACACAGACAACCCTCTCCTCCTACCACTCAACACTACAACCTGTGAGAGATGCACGTATCTAGCCAAACTGGAGGCAAAGCTCTCTCAATCCAAGACAGAACTTGACAGTCAAGAGGAGAAGGTAAACACTTGCACCACACCACACTCATCACATAGTCCCACTAAACCTACACTACCAAAATCCACACATAGAAACACAAAACATTCACAGAGGCTCTCAATAATAATCTGCTCAAGCAACAGAGACCTCCAAAGCAGAAATGCAATCAACCTCTACCCGCAACACAACCCAAATGACACATAGCCCACAGACTCAGGGTGCCACTCAACCACAGCCCATAAGGCAAAACAACGTACTCAACACACTAGTCATACGTGACTCTATAGTCAGGGACACTGATGTCCCACTCACTAGGCTGAACAAGGAGAAGGTTATTGTCAGCTGCTTATCGGGAGCCAGGATCCGCCACATAACCCATGCACTCAGGTCACTCCACAACAATTACAAATATGACTCTGTCATTGTGCATGTTGGTGTCAATGACCTGAGATGTACCTCCCTGGACTACATGAAAAGAGACATGGAAGAGCTCTCCGATCTTGTGACCCAAGCAGGTATGACCCTAGCCCTGAGTAGAATCTGCCATCACCCAGAATGATACCGCAGTACAAGGACAAAATGATTGACTTCAACAATTGGCTAAGCTTCTGGTGTCATTCTAAGGGGATCCAGTATCTGTCTGCCTGAGATGACATGGTCGACAGAGATGGCCTGCACCTGTCACCCATGGGATTCCGGATACTGGCTAAGGCTCTTGCCACCCCTATAGTGCCTTTTTTAGGCAAGGTTCAAATGACAAATTCACCACCATAACAGGAACAGGCAGGCAAAAACTGAGGGTAACGCTACTCAATGCTAGAAGTCTAAATCTCAAAATGCACTCCCTCAAGGCACTCCTTAAAATGGAGAACATTGATATCTATGCAGTGACTGAGACCTGGTTCAAGGCTCCAGAGTGCACTCTTGTATTACCAGGCTATAACTCATACCACACTTTTCGGCCATCTAACCTGGACTGGAACACCAAAGGCAGAGGTGTGTCCATACTCATTAAGGATATCCACACCACCAGGCTAGTTGCTCAGTGTAATGCATCCGAGGTTATCCAAGTGCAACTAACTCTGGACAAAACTACAATCCAAATTGTAGCTTGCTACAGATCCCCCACCATGCCCCAGTATCCCCACTCCTCTTTTCTTGATATACTGCAAAATATTAGCATTCAAACAAACACCCTAATAATGGATGATTTCAACTACCCCACCATTAACTGGGAAAACTACTCATAGGTTCATAGGTTCATAGGTTCATACTAGGCTATCTGCCCTAAGGCATTTATAAGCCTAGCCAGAGTGTATGTGGCTTACAACACCCCTTAGGATGAGAATACTACGCCCTTTTAGGGTTTAGTTTACTATGCCTCTGTCTAGTAGTGACACAGAGATGACCCCCAGGGTAAACCTACGATCTCCCATCCACTCGTCGAGATATCTCTTGAATAGAGTCAGTGAGGGGCTCTGCCTAATATGGACTGGGATTCTGTTCCAGAGTGTAGGGAGCCTCTGGGTTATGAATCTGTCCCTCTAGCACGTCCTATTTATTTCTGTGTTGAGGTTTAAGTCACTTGTTCTCGTGGCTCTCATGTACCAAGTCCTTCATGCAATGCTTTCTGGAATTCATAAAGTCCAATGCCCTGGATCAACTTATCTACACCCCCACCAGAGGCAGCAATATTCTAGACCTAGTCATTACCAACATGAGTGACCGGTGTTCCACAGCAAAAGTCAGTTTCTCGTTGGTCAGATCCGACCATAAGCTAATCACTCTAGATATCCACATTTCACCCACCCCCATTAAGGAAACCATGTTAAAATATTTATCCAAAGCCAACTTCATGCTTCTTAAGACAGAAGTGGTGATGGACAATACAGTTACGACTGCTGAATCCTACACAAATGCACTCTATAAGCACTTACACGAGTGCATGGATCGTGCTATCCCGAACAGAACCAAGAAGCTATCCTCCAAAAAGGAAGGCAATCTGGTGGTCCCCTGCCATAAAAAAACTCTACAACAGAAGGAAGAAACTGTTGCAAAAGAGAGTAAAATCTATCCCATGAATGGAGGAGCTCCCTAGTCAGCCTCAGTAAGAAGCTAAGATCCCTTATAAGATCTTCCAAAACTAGCTACGAAAACAAAATCACCACTGATTCTAAGGACAACCACAAAGCATTCTATAGCTATGTCAGGAATCTCAATGGCAACACCCAGATCTGCTCTGAGTTACAGCACAACGGCACAAAAATTACAGAACCAACTGATATTGCCAATATCCTGCCAGATAGATTCGGTGCTAACTTTACCTCCCCTCTCACCCCCTAAAGGGTCCATATCTATACAGGAAGAATGCAGAGTCCCTGTAATCACAACTACACAGGTAAAAGCTGCACTCTCTAAAGCCAAAAACACAGCATTCATGGGACAGAACAACATCCCAGGCTGCGTTTTACATGAACTTCAGAATGAACTGGCTCCCCATCTAAGCACCATGTTCAATCATAGCCTCACTTCAGGCTTTGTGCCCACTGAATGGTGCACAGCAACAGTTATCCTGCTCCACAAAGGGGGAGCTACCACTGATCCCGGGAACTATCGCCCTATTAGCCTGACTAGCCGGGTCTGTAAGGCCATGGAACGTATCATCATGGAACTCATAAACAAAGACATTGGTAACCTCCAAACTCTTGACCCCACCCAGTTCGGGTTTGTGAAAGGCAGATCATGCCTCCTGAGCCTGATCGACTTCTCTGAGGCAGTCACCAAAGCTGTAGATGAAAGTAAGGTGGTTCACACAGCCTATCTTGACCTCGCCAAGGTTTACGACACCATCCTCCATTCTGGAATTATAGATAAACTCACTAAACTAGGTATAAATCCTTACATCACAAGATGGGTTGCCAACTGGCTCATTGACAGAACCCACACTGTAAAAGTTGCAGACCCCAAATCTGACTTCAAAGCAGTGACAAGTGGAGTACCACGGGGTTCAGGCCTGGGACATCTCCTGTTTGGTATCTACTTCTCTGAAGTGCAGGCTAACACAGAAGGCCTTTGGCTAACAAAGTTCTCAGATTACTGCAAACTAGGAGCCATAGTCGAGTCCCCAAATGATGTGGGCATCCTACAGAAGGGCCTCACTCAGATAGATGCCTGGTGTAAGAGCCATGGCCTCAAGCTCAGTGTCAAAAATTGCATTGTCATCTCCTTTGGTAAAAACTCTTTTACCCGTGAACTACCACATAGGTGGCAGTCTACTTAACACTGAATGTGTGATAACAGACCTTGGGACCCAGGTGGACAGTAGTCTCTCCTTTGATAATCACATCACCACTGTAGTCAGGAAATCTTTCTACATGGCACACCTCATTAGAAAAGGGTTCTCATCCAGGAAAAAAGAGGTCATTGTTCCCCTCTACTCGACACTCATTAGACCCATTATAGAGTACAACTCCCCTTTTAGAATGTACCTCAGAAGATATCTGCAGTAGCTGAAAATGCCACAGAAGTACCTCACAAAGAGGATTACTGGGATCAAACAGATGCCCTACATTGACCGTCTCAAAAAACTCCAGCTTTACTCCATTACATATCGCCTACTCCGAGGTGATCTCTGCCTAACATATAAAGCTATGTCAACCCTGAGATGTTGGACATGCTACACCTAAAGAAATCCCAATCCCTCCAACCTACACGCTCTAGGGACCTAAACCTTGTCACTACAATAAACAGGACATGCTGGAGGGATAGATTCCTGTCCCAGAGACGTCCCATACTCTGGAATAAGCTACCCATCTATGTCAAGCAAAGTTCCTCATTAGCACTCTTCAAGAAAAATCTTGAAGAGTGGATGGAAAATAGGAAATACACCCCGGGGAATCACTTCTATGGCTCTGCTCAACAGGGGCACAGGAAAATAACTTTCTTGGGTGGCATAAGCCAGGGTACCTTGTTGGCTAGGGTTACTTAGGCCCTTGGACCAATAGCCTAGTACCTACCTATGAACCTATGGCTGGATGTAAATCTGCCTAAATCCAGGTGTGTATGAAAACACTAAGTACATAAAATAAATGTATCTCTTCTATGCTGCTTAAATTTGAAATTTATGACTCTTCCTTGCCAATTATATCCTAATGATTATGATTATGTATGTCTGTATTCTAGGGGCACTAGGTTATATTGCTTTTTTAAATGGCTTTAGGGGTACTCAGCAACACATAATACAGTGTACAGTACTGTTTCTAGCCAGACTGCACAGTACATTATGAAGGACTGATACAAAGACTGCTGTAGCATAACATGCTCTGGCATGTAGTGCTACTCCCACATGCAAATGTAGCTATACAGAGATATAGGTAATATCAATTAGCCATGCACTCTGTCCCAGAAACATACACAGTAATCTAAATAACTCAGTACAGCAATTGAAAGACAAGCTCTTCTGAGCTGTTTTGTGCAATGCAGTGAAGACTGAACGTGGTTGAGTCATGGTGCATATCCAATGCTGTCTGTAGCAGCAGTGGGTCTGTTAGTGCTGCAGGGAAGTATTGTGAGGCTCTGTGTATCTATGTGCGTGTGTGTGTGTGTGTGTGTGTGTGTGTGTGTGTGTGTGTGTGTGTGTGTGTGTGCGTGCGTGCGTGCGTGTGTGCGTGTGTGTGTGTGTGTGTGTGTGCGTGCGTGCGTGCGTGCGTGTGTATGTGTGTGTGCGTGCGTGTGTGTGTGTGTGTGTGTGCGTGCGTGTGTGTGCGTGTGTGTGTGTGTGTGTGTGTGTGTGTGTGTGTGTGTGTGTGTGTGTGTGTGTGTCTGTGTGTGTATCTGTGAGTATGTGCATTCGTTTAAAGGCAAGAATGGGACTATATGGTATTGTGTGTGTATGCGTGTGTGTCTGTGTATGTCTAGGTAGCTACATTAATGAAACAACAAATGCATAAAATGTTTGAATCAGAGACATGCAAATAAGTTGCTAATGAGCTTGTGCTGAATTTGACTCTTTCATGCCCAAATTGCTTATTATCACTATAGACCTGCTAGACCTCAGTAGGAAAGCACCAGTAGTGTTATGGCTGTATTTTTCCCGAATACCCCTTTTTCTATATTTCAGTTTCAACAGTTCATATTGAAATTGGGTTTTATATGGCTATAATCCATGCAAAAAACAATACTTTAAAGATATCCAGTAACAGATTGTCAAAGCTACGTTTCTATGTGCCTTACATTTGGATATAATGTAATTGCTGTTTGCAATTAGAGGTAAGCAAAAAATGAAAAAAAAAATCAAAGATAGAAAATCAGCAATCTTCTTCTTTTGGCTGCTCCCATTAGGGGTTGCCACAGCGGATCATCTGTTTCCATTTCCTCCTGTCCTCTGCATCTTGCACTGTCACAACAACTACCCGCATGTCCTCTCTCACCACATCCATAAACCTTAGGCCTTCCTCTTTTCCTCTTACCTGGCAGCTCCATCCTTAGCATCCTTTTCCCAATATACCCAGCATCCCTCCTCAGCACATGTCCAAACCAATGCAATCTCGCCTCTATGGCTTTATCTCTAAAATGTCCAACCTGTGCTGACCCTCTGTTACACTCATTCCTGTCCATCCTCATCACACCCACTGCAAATGTTAACATCTTTAACTCTGTCACCTGCAGCTCAGCCACCTGTCTTTTCATCACAGCCACCATCTCCAACCCATATAACATAGCTTGTCTCACTACCATCTCGCAAACCTTCCCTTTCACTCTTGCTGGTACCTGTCTATCACAAGCATATATAACAGTATAGAAAATTAGTAATAATCTCTCCAAATGCAGAATGGACCCAAGCACTGAGTCTGCTGCATAATAACCCAGAGATCCCATTTCCCCTGAAACCTGTCAACCTGCACTGATGTTCTGACTAACTTACCATGCATTTTTGCATTCTTTTAATCTTTTTAACTAATATATGCAACTGTGATGTAATGGGAATACACTCTCTGGTACTAATCTTGTTGCCTTGGTTCCTGTAGGAAAGAACCATAGGAAAAAAAAAACGTAAAGAAGTGCTATAATCCTTATGGATTTTTGTCTCTGTCATGGATATGAAAATTAACCTTAGTCATTACATCTGTAAGTAGCGCTGAACTCTAGCCTGAGAACCTTGTAGCTGGGGTCATGCCTAGAATGCATGAAGGCTGATCAGTCCTTATGTGGTAGAAAAGACTGGAGACTCCTTACCATTCCTTGAGCAGTCACTACAGTAGAAATACCAAATATGTACGTATATGCATGTAGGTAGGCATTAATATAATTTGTTTTGTTAACTGGGGTTGTGGACTCATCAGACATGACCCTTTTTAGCTATGACCTTGCCTACAATGTATCAGAAAATTACAAGTAAAGCAAAGACAAACAGTTTTAAAATATGCTACAAGTACTTAAACTTGTACAAATGTATGCAGGTACATTTACACTTATCTGAAAACTTGCATAGTCATCAGCAGATGTTAATGAAGTTAATCACAGAGATGAAGTGAAAATAATACGCAATTGTATGAAAAAAATGGTTACTTAAATGTCAACAGTAATTGGCAAATGATTGCTTACTGAGGTTCAGATAATAGAATTAATAGTAATTAATATATGGGCATACAAAGACAGAGAACAGAATAGAGGTAAGGGTTCAAAGAGAAACTCAAGGTGGACTATGAAGAAAGTGACTGCATTCAGTGGAAGTTTTTAGGTAATAAAGATATTTTTGAAATGAGTTATAAGAAGGTTCTAGTTTATCCTAGGTCCAGAAAAAAGTCATGCAAAAAGCCCATATAAAAGCAAGACATCATAAAGTAGGCTTCTGCCCTTCTGCAGGCCTTGACTATCTTCCCGTATGATCTTCCTTAGTGTGCTGTCTAATGATATGCTCTCTCATCATTTCCCTGATGAAAATATGATGTACTTGTAAACAAAGCAATTTGTACGAAGCCTGTCAAAAAAGAAAAAAACCTACTTGGAAGTGTCTGCTCACATACTAAACAGTGCACCTTAGTAACTCTTCTACAGAGTAAGAGCCTGAAAAAAGAAGAACACCCCTGGGTAATTTGGAGGCTGGATGAATAACATATTAGCTTTTAAGTTAGTTTGAAATTATGTACAGTAATAATAAAAGTAGGGAACCAGGATAGGTGAAGGAGTCTGATACACAAAGGTCTATGAAATTTATCGTATAAATGCAATTTTTCTGCCTTCACTTATTCACAGTGATTCCATCAGTATGGTTAGAAATTAAGGAGCTCTTTCCTAACTCATCCCTTGTATGTAGTGATGTGCCAGGGAAATTCTCTTAGTCCTTTTATCAGACACAATAGGAAGTATAAGGCAAACAGAAAGTTAATGTTCAATTGAAATTAATGCTCTTACCTGCAGGGTACAAAGTCAAGATATGTCTCTTGCTGCATAAAGACCTGTGCACCCCAAAAATGTCAAACTTTGCTGTGCGTAACCAATTCAAAATAATATGCAAATTTAATACAGACTTGAAGATCCAGAAAAACCTCAGAATAAATAAAGAACAAGTCTTATCACACTGCAAGTAATTGCAGAGATACATTATTGGTGAACATTTTTGAATGCATTGTTCTTTTTCAGACCAAAGCAAAGAAACAATAGAACTTCTGTTCAAGAAATTTAAAATATCCACTTAAAATCACAGGACCACTAACCATTTCATATAAAACACATATGCACATGAAAAACATAAATATAAATATAAAACATTTATGTTTATATAAAATATACAATATAAACAGAATGCTGTGACTTGCTTAAAAAATACAATTTAAATGTGATTTGACCTTAATTGTGAGTTAGTACATACTTTATTATTTAGACCCATGCTACTGTATGCACTTAAGCACAACTACCATTTACTCAACAATTGCAAAAGGTCATTTCTCACATCACCAGCCCACTCCTGAGTATGTCATCCCTTAGATGAGATATTAAACCAAGGTCCCATCAGCTTGATATGGCGATAGCTCAGGTAGATGTAAAAAATCCCATGGCACCTAGCAAAACGAGAAGAGGAAGTTACCTTATGCCCTAGCCAAATTTCCCTTGGTAGTATAAATACCACCTCAGGTCTTCCCTAAAAAGAGGTTGCAAGTCTATTGGGACTAATCCAGTCAACAAAGGATAAATAAATGAAAAAAAGTATTATTCCACATTTATATATAAGGCATTTTAAAATTCTTACACAATAGTCATAATTCCTCGGACATCATAATGGCTATATAAGATATATGCATGTACATATATATTGCACACAATTTCACATCTAAATGAGTTTTCTCTTGTAATAAATAGGAATGAAACAGTCTCCACATTATTCTCAATGTCTTTAAGTTACTATAAATTACAACCAGTCTTAATAACAAATTTTGTATCATCGCCTCAATTTTTCATCAAATAATCAAATGAAGTTAATATTCTTCAAGTTGTTAAAAAATGTTTGCTTTGATTGCTTAAGAATCAATTGTAGTTTTTAAATATTTTGAATTCAGCAAGTCAGGAACAGTGTGACTGTTTATTGACATTTGTTGTTTGTCTGCACCTCCTAATTCATTGATGACACCTTACTCAGTAATATAATCAGAGTAATTCCTTTCTGAAAAATGGCTCCTCCATCAAGTTTGTCTTCTAAAATTCTCTGTTCAGTGGTTAGATTGCTAATACTATCATCATGACCAGTAATAGCACCTCTCTATGCAAAATAAAGCAATGTACTACTGTGATACTCCTCACATCTGTGTAACTGATTTAAGTTTCCAAAAGTGGGACATAAAGTAACTTATACATGACACTATTGAGAAAATTAATTTTAGTTTTACAGTAATATAATTTTAAATGTAACAATCTATGATGCTATGCAACTAATCAGTAAATGCACATTACCTCTTCCACGTGTTCATTACACACAAAATAAAATGGATTATGCAATTATATCAACATTTCAGCAAGTGGGACTTTTTGTTCGTATACATATACATAGGGATTTAAAATTAAAGAACCTCACTGCCCATGTTAAGGGCTGCAGTAAAGAGGCTCAGTTTACATGGTTTACCTCATTATTGGCTACCTTGCGTGTCTCTGAATTATCATTAATTACCTCTAGTGCAGATCAGTACTTCTTACAGTAGTTAACAGTACTGGTGGCTGCATTATGTAAGCACAGTCCCTCCTCCCATTCATCACCCCCCACACACACATATACTATATGCACCATTCCTCTCCTTGTTGTCAGAATGTCTGCGAAGTTTTCTTTTTTCCTCCGTGGCAATTCAGGGATGGTTACATTTGGCTATTAATGCCTTTACTTCTTTCAATAAATCATGCTAGAGCAAAATATGTTATTCTAGAAACTTTCTTAATATGTAAGGTGGAATAATTTAAATCCATCCCTATTTGTCCCACCAGCATTTTTAGTTTTGCCTAGCTTTGTTGTGCTACAAGGCTGAGATGTATGGTTTATTTTCCCCATCTCTCTTCCTCATAAATCATGAACTGTTGTAGGCATTGTCCAAGATCCTCAATATATATTATAAAAACCCTTGCAGAATAAACTTCTCAGTTAGAACAGCAGGTTAATGCTGATGCGTCCAGTGGTAAGGCTGCAGTTTTTGAAACCATCTTTCCCTATTTTCATTCGTTTTTAAATTTTTTACATCTTAACTTGTTTTCCAGGTTATCCTGATGTCTAGTAGTAGTAGTTTAGAGGTCAGCTATCCTCAGTTGGAGGGTATAGGGTTTTAATTCAATGTAATGCCTTTAATGCACACTATTATGGTATTGCTGGTGCTTATGACAGGCTATATAGAGTATCCCTGTTGTCTAGTGTTCCTAATGATCATTAAGGCATTATTTTGAAGTATTTACCCTGGTGGCTAGTGTTTCACCCACTCCCAATTAATGTTAGGATTTCAGTGCCATTACAGCATGAGATACACATTTTTTCTGGTTCTCCATTGTTACTGCCTGACCCACATTGTGTTTAAATGCTTTTCAGAAATATCCAGGGAATTGTTATGGCTTGGCTTGTATAGGCCCTAAGGCCAATAGCCTAGTACCAACCTATAAACCTATAATCCTTGGTGTCTAGTGCTCCACCAACCATGTGTTACAGGCTTTCCTTATTAGTCAAGGGACATGTGAAACTATGACAGGCACCCAAACACACACACACACACACACACACACACACACACACACACACACACACACACACACACACACACACACACACACATACACACACACACACACACACACACACACACACACACACACACACACACACACACACACACACACCCTTCCCCACATGATCACACTCAATGACACACTCATCCATTCATGCAAACATACAAATACCTACCTACTTCCCCATTCTCTCCATCACTAACATATCTACTGCAACTTCTTGGACAGACATACTCACACATAAACTCAACATGCAGTCCCTGAAATACACTCACTCACACACTCCCTACTCGAGCCCTTGTCAAGGGTAATGGATCAGGGATCCTCCTCACAGCAGCCCCCCTCAGCAGCACCCCCTCCCCAGATTCCTGTGTTCCATTACTTGGCTATTTCTCCCCAGTTACCATAAACACTGTTTAAACCTGGCAGTGTGCATAGTATTTTCTTATTTACTTCTACAATGATTCGAAATATTTAAAACTTTTATTTCAAATTTTATAGCACAAACACTGATAGCCATTTCCTAAACAAAACAATGCAGTCTCACAATGAAAACAGACTTAGCATGAACAGTATGCTTCTCTGCCCTTGAAAATCAAATTCATTGAAACCCATATTCAAAGAAAATACATTTTGCCAGTGGCGGATTAAATTTCGGCTGTTTTCAAACTATAAGCCCCTTGCACATATTTTTTTGACCATGCATACAGGCATGTGTTTTTTGATGCACCACACTGATTGCATTAAAGTATATCCTTTGTATAATACAGAACCACTTGTTAGAATGTATTTTAAATTTGTAGATTTGATTTTTTTCTAGTAAGCAATGAAGCAAAGCGTATGAACCAATAAGGACAAAACTACACATTACAGAACATTTCGACCACAAAAGGCCACTCAAACTTCTGTCATTACAGTCCACCAATATCAGTCAACATACACAATCTCTTCAGAAGTAAAAATCAACTGAATAATTCAACATTAAAGGGATCTATAACTAATGAAGAGGTTGCTGGTGGCAAACAACTTTACATTCCCGAGTTGCATGTACAAATTCAGTGCTTGCTGCCCTTGAAGAATAAACTGCCTATGTTACAATTAAAAAAATTGGTAAATTCGTAATATTGCAATAGGGAAGGGCTGTCAAATCTGCAAGAGGTTCATAGTTAGTAGGCATCACATCCAAAGGAGGATACACTCAGGAATTCAGCACCCCCATCTCCCCTTAAAGCAGCCACTGCAATATCAGCACTCCATGGACATGGGGGTGGGGGTAGAAACCACAACCTTCTGCACCAAATGCAACTATGTTACATGTAGTGCTACTAACACTGCTTTTTAAAATGTATAATATAAGCAATGATGATAGCCATTTACTAAACAGTTACACATTAAAAAAGGACTTTGCATGAGAATCAGTAACTTTCTCTTCCCTTGAAACTCAACATTCCTTGAAATATACAGAAAGTCAACATTCCTTGAAAATGCACAGAAGCTCAACAGTTCTTGAAAATCCTCAGAAACTCAACATTCTTTGAAAATGCACTGAAACTCAGTAGTCCTTGAAATGCACTTACTGATGACAGTTTGGCAATTGGTGTAGAGGATTAAGACTCTAGGGTCCTATATTGAAGATACAGGGTTTGAGCCTGAATGAGTAAACCAACCTGCCATCCCTAACTGGGGCATTACACACACACACACACACACACACACACACACACACACACACACACACACATGACTTGTGTGCTCTGTTTCAAAATGTGCATGTGTTCTTAAAGAAAAAAATGTAAGTTTTTGTGGCAGACCCCTGGCCAGTGGGCCCTAGGCAACTGCCTAGGTCACTTAGTGCTGGATCCTGCTCTGACCTCAACTATAATGGATGAAAATGGCCTGTTGGCTGTGTTCACAACCATGAGTGGCCAGAAGCAGCAATGCTAATTCAAGCAGCTGAGTGATGCATAAGTGTCTTACCACAGGCATTTCTAAGGGAGAGCACTTGGTTAATTAGAATATGCCTCTCCCCAGAATGCTTCATTAACATATAGTCAAACAAAAATAAGTAAAACTAATAAGTAAAAAAAAAAACTGCTGATGATCTCTTTTGACTTTTTTGTTAGCACAGAGCACAGCCACAAGAGATAGCCCTCTGCATTGTTACATATCTTTGCACAAAAGCATTGAGGTAGGGCTGTCTCTGAATTCCAAAATGTTACTGTACACCTCACAGTAACTTTTCTGAATTTTGTCCATGGTCTTTCTCTATTACAATATAATTTGACATAGCTGGGTGCCCTACCACCACCCATAGGCAGCTGCACCTTTGAGTTGTTGGAAATACCCTTTACCACATACAAAAAAGTTATTGTGAGCCCAGTGTCCAGTAAATTGACCAACACTCTTAACTCATTAGCTTTTAATGTATTAAGAGTTTAATAAGGTGCTGCTAAAGGGTTTTAATTTTATTAATTGTGGTATTACTCAGTGGAGTGACTGAAAGTGAGTTGAAAATAATGAATCTAATTCATCCACTTCTGTTCCACCAAATAAGCCCCTGATGTGCATGGAACCCTCATGAATGATGAAACATGAGAAACATCATATTTTATTTTATTCCCAATGTATATAGTTTTGCTTATTATTATATTTTCATTTGCTAAAATTTATTTTTTTGGGGTTTGTGCTGACAAACTTTGGGGAGTAATAAAATATCCCGTTGTATATTCTTGAGTTTGATGAACTGTGATTCAAGTTCTTTGAAAAAATTATTTGCATCTAGATAAGATAAAAAAAAATCTGCTGGTATATTTTTATAATGCAGATGTTCACCAATCTTTTGAAACGCTTGGTCTTGAACTGCTAGCATGGATTTAATCACAGCATTCATTAACACTGATAGAACTGTTCTGACTCATAATGACATTTTGATGGCTGTTACTAGAAGTAATTGCTATTAAGTTGCTTTTAGTATTTTCCCCAGATGAGAAATTGGGAAAGGTGTATAATCAACGGTTCAAATCTCTTTACGTAATGTCCCAGAAAATGATGGTAAAGAACAGGAAGGGTGACCTCTGTCAATCATTCCTTCATATGAAACAATTTCTGAGAGTTACAAGTCTTCTACTGCCATAATATAAAGTGATGAGTCAGCAACTTTTACATGTAGTTTAAAGACACTCTCTATATTACAACTTTAAATTTAATTATTAATTTTTAAATAAGAAAAATACATATTTTGTAATAATCTTTGAGGTTTGTCATGTGATTGATTTAGCTGATTTAAATGATTATGTCAATTGTTATTCTATGCAATCTGAAGAAGTTTGGCCTTTATTAAGCTGCTGGTCCAGGGACTTTTGTTATAATCATACTGATGTTGCCTGCATTGACATTTTTCTGTTACAATAAAAATGTTAACAATACACAGACAGCTGTTGAAAGCACCTGATACTGTAAGGCTCTTTACCCCACTCACAGGGTCTGGTGGATTAACTAGGCTTTTGGTATGTAAAATTAGAGATGAAACTTAATTCTAACAACAATAAAATCCAAAAGCAAGGGCTAAAGCAAGTAGAGTAAGCCCTCTGGTAACCCCACTTCCCTTGAATTTATATATACCAACCCCATAATAATACAACATGGGATAAGGAAAAAAACTCCCCACAATACCACATAACAATCTTGCCCAAATATTCTCTTCGTTGTAACACAGTCGAGCAAGTAATTTCTATTGGAGCACTTCTCAAGAAACATGGGATAAAGGTTAACTTCTCAAGAAATATGGGATAAAGGTTAACTATTCCTAAACTCTCCTCCATAGCCTGATGCAAGATGTAACCCATTCCAAAGACTTCCAAACATGATAAATGTTACAGTTTACTAGATCAAATGCATTCTCTATAGATACTAACATTTTAGATTTTACCTACCCTAAAAGGATAATATCATGCAGTGCTTTTCACCTTTAATAAGCCCCCAAATCTACTTTCTCCAGCATTAATGTTTGCAGTCAAATGATTGAAAACTGAAAATAGCAGGAAGTTCATTCATTTATGGATAAGGTTGCCAATCTCACACATTTTCTCCATAGCACAATGTGATCTGCTGTATCCTGACTTTGACTGGTTTGAGTTTAACAATGATGACTTCGAAATCATCATAAATGTTTTCATCTTTGCATTCATCTTACTGTGTGCTGAATTATGGACCTACGAGGTTAGTTAAATTTCGCCTCAGGTCTCTAGATCCAGTCACCTTGCTGAGTTGCTCAATTATCTTTGAGGATGGGGATTTTCCCAACTATGTTAAAAAGGCACTTATTTGTTGTTGTTGTTGTTGTTGTTTCTAATAAATAAATAAATAAATAAAACATCCCTTGAATTGTGCCACTTGCAAAACTATTCCAATTGCTAAGCTGCCTTTTTCAAATGACATTACTAACACGCCAATGTATTACTATTTGTCATCTCAAGTCTTACTGCATTCTTATCAGTCTAGTTTTAGACCTAAGCAAAATACTAAAACTGCTCCTATGAGTGTTGATAGTGACATATTCATAGCAAGGGGATAATGTTGGTGTTTGATGTTAGTTCTTGATCTTTTGGTGGCTTTCAACATTCTGGCTATGGTGTACTAAAGTGCCTTTCATAATACTATGGTTAAATCTTCATGGTACCTGACTGGTTTACCTCAAAATGACTATGTCACCATGCCATCAGTAAAGGGTTTGAGGTAGTAATTGCCCAGGATTTGTATGGGGTCACTCAGGCCTCAGTCTTGGCTTCACTACTGCTTATTGTGTATGAGCTGTAACTGACAAACTATTAACTAATAACACAGAATTAAGCCCAACAGTGTAAAGTCCACTAATAATCCTGAAAACAGACACTGTCACGGCTGGAAATCACATCTTCAAGAGTTTTATTCACAATAACAAACGATTGAGCGCTTTCTTCCCTGCATTCAGGGATTTCATCAGAATCTACATTCATTTCCCATTTCCCCATTAAATACTTTAGTCAAACAATGATGTCATTCATTAGAAAATTGATAGGATGTATTTAAAGTGCAAAGTACATGCTAAAAAACATCTTTAAAATCTTTTTTTTTAAAACATGTAAATATAAAAGCAAAAAGTATTATTCTCAGTTTCATTTAATTATATAAAACCATGTCATTTCATTTCATAAAATCCACTTTTTTATTTAATAAAGGCTTTATAGATATAATTTCATTTAAGCCTGGGGTTAGGCTTGCTTGCAATTTAATTTGCCACTTTGTTTCCCTTTCTTCAGTGTGTGATCTATAGTCCCCACCCCTCGGATTTCTTAATACTTTCTCTAAAATAATAAAATTGAACTCTTTACAATCCTGAGAGTTACTAATATGTCTGTATAGGGCATTATTAGTATTCATAGTGCTTATCTGGTATGTGTGTTCATATATCCTGTCCCTCAGTTTTCTCTGTTTTACCTACATAAAAACTGGGACAGGATTTACACATAGCCAAATAAATGACTCCAGTAGTTTGACAATTCCCTTTCTCAGGTTTCACTACATTTTTTAAGTAGTTATTAATTTTTATCTCTTCCTCTGTACATATGTATTTACACTGTGAACAGTTCCCACACTTTGTGGTCCCATACCTATTATTCATCTTTGTGAGCATTTCAAAATTCTTTTTCAAATTTGGGCCTACTTTATATACAATGTTAGGTTTACTACCTCCTATATTCCAAAGTTTAGGATTATTTCTCAAAATGGCCCAGTTTTTGTTAATACTTTTCTCTACATCTCTCGCATTACCACCATATGGAACAATCATAGCTCTTTCATATTTTTTATTTACTGTGTCTTTTGTAGCCTTTCCTTCATATAGGGCGTTGTTGTTTCCCAGTAGTGGCTGGTATTTCTTACCCCATTCATTCCTAATATACACCACAGATTCATTTATCATTTTCACCGGGTACCCTCTTTCTTGAAACATAAAAGCTACTTTACTTAATTCCTCTTGTAGGTCTTCCTGTTTCGAAGTCATTTCAATCAAAAGATTTTAAAGATGTTTTTTAGCATGTACTTTGCACTTTAAATACATCCTATCAATTTTCTAATGAATGACATCATTGTTTGAATAAAGTATCTAATGGGGAAATGGGAAATGAATGTAGATTCTGATGAAATCCCTGAATGCAGGGAAGAAAGTGCTCAATCGTTTGTTATTGTGAATAAAAGTCTTGAAGAAGTGATTTCCAGCCGTGACAGTGTCTGTTTTCAAAACTATTAACTAACTCAAGCCTGTAACAATATCTGTGTATATTTCCAGTTCACAGCCATACTGCCTTATGGTGTATAGACCTTTTTTGGGCCTGGCTTCTTTAACCAAGTGACTTATCAGCTAATACTAGGCAGTATTAGAAAGTACAAAGAGTTATTAACAAAATGACAGTAAGACTGTTATTCTAGGATGTCCTGAAGTAGGGAAATTAGTCAATTATTTGGTCACTTCTTATTTATATTTTCATATTTATGTTCATATTTTCATAACTGAGAACCTTACCTGTTATTGAGAGGCATGGTTTAAAGTGCCATGGTAGGAAACAGGAAAGTTCTTTGTCAATGTCCATCTATATCACACTATACCTACAACACTGTTAGTTGTGAGTAATTATGAAAATAGAGAATATTTCCATTAGTACTAATACTTCAGAAAAAACAGTGACTTACAAATTAGTGCATGACATCAAGTGAAACCTCACATATTTTTGAGAAAACTGACTTTTACATTCGGACTGTAAGTTGCACATCTTTACTTATATGGAGTATTGTGTATATATCTAGTTATACAATTAATATATGTTTTCACATTTCTGTAAACATCTCAATAAACATGTACTCATAGAGGAATTTCTTCTTGTCAACCAATGTCTGAATAATATAAGTGTTCTAACACTATATTTCCAGGTAGTACAATTTTTAAGATATGACAATTTGTTTGTTAATGTTCAGCAACAAATATTATTTGGAATTTATGTGCATTGCAATATATTATAGTATTTATGGAAAGACTATATTATAACTACAAATAATACTTCTTACTGATAACATTATTTGTACAGATTTCATAGCTTTTATTGCTCACAAAATATTTACATTTGTTTATCTTGTGCCTTTTAAGTTTATTTTTCATTAAACACTCTGGAATACAAAAGGTGTGCAGGCTAAGGTGTGACATTGCACACCACGGAGATTTTAATGAATTAATCCAATACTGTGACTATCCAGCTATATTTTTCTTGTCTCAAAAGCTCACGCCTAATCTCGTTACTTTGGAAGATTAATTGGATTTTTTCCTCCAATGGTTAGCACTTAGTCATCTAAAATTCAGCCCAGCTAAGACAGAGGCAGTGACAGTCTATGCCACCAAATGCTAGATGCACACTCCTGCTGTCAGTTTAAATTGAAAAAACAGAAAAGAACTTGTCTCACATATATATGATTTAAGTATGATTCTTGACAAAATGTTGTTGTTGTGTCTTTCGGCTTTTCCCGGTTAGGGGTCGCCACAGCGGAACTCCGGTCCGCTAATGATTGGTAGTTGATTTTTATGTGCCGAGTTACCAGCCCTGATGCATAACCTTCAACGAAGGTACGCCCATTCATGTATGTCTCCATGCAGAAGACGCTCTAGCTGAGATTCGAACTGGACAACGTCTTACTGTGAGGCGACAACGCTACCGCAGCACCACCACTGCAGTATGATTCTTGACAAAATGTTGACAACAGAAAATTAGCAGTCAGCTGTTGTCAATACATTTTACTTCTAGTTTAAGAATACAGTCCACATTAAAATATGTAATTACACATTTGGATGGCAATACCAGTCTGTGTACAAATATCTTCCCATTTAGACTACTGTGATACTCTTTATTTTTGAAATAACTAAAGATACCCTCACTCATCTACAATGGGTACAGAATTCAATATTCAGGCTTTTGGCTGGCTTTCCTCACTGCACACATATTACATCTCTGTTGCAGGTTCCGCACTGTTTGCTGGTTACTGCCAGGTCTGTCCATAAGATCTTATTCGGACTTTCCAAGCCCTGTACAGTCTAGGCCTTGCTTACCTGAAAAAGCACTTTGAGGCTTATTCCCTGGAGAGGCCTCTAAGGTCATTGGATGAGGAGCTTCTGTTTGTTTTCAGGGCCTTCCTTGAGGCCTCCAGCAGGTAATCTTTTGCCTACCCGTCCACAGTCCTCTGGAATCAATTACTTTCTCCGAAATGTGTATTCAGTACTGAGTCCTCTTTCACTTTTATATACCATCTTTTTTTCTGACGACAGTGTACTGAAATCCACTCGAGAATATTTTCCTTGTATTCCCCTATTTTAAATCCATACTATGCTTTTTCCATGCTCAGTTGCTGTTTGACTATCAAATACATGTTTTTCTTGGTTTTTCTTCTTCATTTTGTCTGTATGCAGCTTATGCACACATATAAATAAACCCTCTTTTGTCTCACTCCTGATGTTTTTAAGACCTGTATTCTCAGCCTTATTATCTGTTCATTGTCCCCTGCATAATTTCTTTAATGTCTCACAGTCACATCCTTTGTATCATACAGTAGTATATCGGCTCAATGTTTATACCGTTTGATTCTACATCTCAGCATGTAACATGAAAACATACAGAATATGCAGCTTCATGTCACATGCTACACAAATTAATTTGGTCGGTGTAGCGATAACATCTGACAGCAGGAGCTCACTAACTTCTAGATAAAGCCCTGTTTTAAACAAGATTCGCTGACTTACCTGTTTAACCAACCTCTTTTTCTACTGACATATTATAATTATTTGTATATAAAGTAAATAGCAATTTAAGTCTTCAGTCTTCCAGTTGTTTTTTTTTTTAATTCTTCTATAAGTAACACTGTATTCTCTGATATTTCTGTAAAATTGTAACTGTCTATTTATTTTAAATGTGACTAACTTTGTAACTCCATGCCTGAACTTGTAAATGGTATACATGGATCATTGTTCTATCCTAGACAACAAACAACCCTAATGAAATCATACCTGTCAAAAACAGCACAGTCCTTGTACTATACCAGTTAATAATTATACTCATTGTACGGTTGTATCAAACAAATATCATAATTCACAAACTTTTATTGCAGTAATCTCCTGGTTCTACTCTCTGGTGAATCTAATTGGATAAAATATGCATATATCTTATCTGCTGTCCGTACTATTATCACAGTGGGTGAATGGCATGCAGAATATTCTATTGAGGTGTGACTTATACATGCTGTACATCCTATGTTCAATAGATGTGCCTGATCTTGATATACTGTAAATATTATGTAGTGTATGTAACAACGGTACCTCTATAACCCTGAATGTTATTCTATATTTTTATCATTGCCTCATTCAAATGAATATAGTGTGGGACTTTTCTCTCTAGGCCTCCGCTGAAAAGAGGCTTTGCACAGTTATACTTTCCTGGTAGAAAAAAATCAAATAAGTAAGTAAGTTAAGTAAATAAATTCTCACAGTTTAGCACCTTCAATGCAACATAATTGAATCAGCAATGAAAATGTGATCAGTACCAACAAACCAAGCACAATTGAAACACCCAATGCTGTGGAAATGTATGTTTTTTTTTTTTTTTTTATCTTTCAGCTACATAATATTTTTTCTTGTACACCACTAAATGAAACTACACCACAGGCTGTGGCAACATTATCTGAAGGCAATCCCCCCATTTACAAATCTCACAAAATGTACCTTTTCTGATTATCTGTAATACCTATTCCCCCATTCCCAACCCAAATGAATGGATCCCCACAATGAACTCTAACCTCTCCTCACATTAAGATAAAAATACAGCTGTCACCTCACCTGCATGGAAAATAGATTGCAGAAGCGCATTGGACAGGAAGGTGACTGACACTGAGCAAGGGCTCATTCAATGATAAACAGCCAGTGATGACAGCTTGAAGGTCCACAAAGAGATATGTCCAATGTCATTTTTATAGATGAAACTCAGGCTGATATTATAATTGCTTGTGGAAATGTGATAGGGGTATTCCAGATGCTTACAAATGAGCATAACAAAGGTGACATTGATAGAGGCCATTTACACTAAAGTGAAAGTCCTTAAAAATAATGAGATGAAATGAGAAATGTTGTAAAGTATAATATGCTAATGAGGTGGTTTTGCAATTCATAGTCTGACATCCCTCCCTATGGTATGTACAGCTGTTGATAAAAGTGATTATTTGCCTTTGATGTTAGAGTTGAATCCATGAAATTGTTTGCACAAGTAGGCACAAGCACTTCCCTGACACACAAATTATTTCTCCCATCAACCCCTTCATTAGTTTCTATTAAGTATGTACAAGCACCAAAATGGCACAATAAATAATTTTGCCCAAAGATCACTTCAACAGTCTGACTATGTATGCACAAGCACTTCTTTGAGGCACAAATGAATTATTTCCCCAACCAACCACTTCAGCAGTATGTCCAGGTATGCACAATCACCAAAATGAAACATTTCTCCAAGTTACCCCTTCAGTAACATTTCCTCTTATGCACAAGCACCAAAATGTACCCAAACAACCCCTTCAGTAAAATGTCCAGGTATGCACAAGCACCAAAATGAAACATTTACCAACACTCCCCCTTCAGTAATATGGCATAGTATGCACAAGCAACAAAATGAAACATTCACCCAAGCGACCCCTTCAGTAAAATACCCAGGCATGCACAAGCACCAAAATGAAACATTTCCTCAAGTGACCCCTTCTGTAAAATGTCCAGGTATGCACAAGTACCAGTCGATCTCCCCTCGCACCACCATATTCTTCCGGAAAACTGCTACTTACTGGCAATAATTCAGGGCTATTTACATACTTAGTATGCAAATTAGCTCATTATAGATTCATGTCTATAAATCATACTCATACACATGCGTGTAAAGCCCATTAATAGTATAGCTGCCCCCTTATCACTTATGTGTTAAGCATGTTGCACTTTTGCAGTAAGGTGGTGTGTTTACAAAAACTCTGCATGTAGGTATGCATGCTGAAAGTCTAGGATTCATATATCCATGTAGTGCATCTCTTAGCAGATCAGCAATATGAAAATGCAAAGCCCTGGACTATGAATACATGCCATAATGTTGATGGAGATACTTGTTATGAGTCATATTCCACAGGATGGCAGAGTTGTGTGCTAACAACAGTCTAAGAAACACAAACTTTGCAAACTGCAATTTAAGTTGTCGACTGTGACCAAAGGTAACTTGCCCAACATAAAAGTGACAAACATCCTTATTACCGTTCCTTATGAGATACTTGTTATGAGTCATATTCCACAGGATGGCAGAGTTGTGTGCTAACAACAGTCTAAGAAACACAAACTTTGCAAACTGCAATTTAAGTTGTCGACTGTGACCAAAGGTAACTCGCCCAACATAAAAGTGACAAACATCCTTATTACCATTCCTTATTATTACTCCTGTAAACACTTTCCTTATTAGCAGTTTACCATAATGGAATTAAGGCACTTTTTGTTTTTGAAATTAGCTTCTGAAGCCAGTAAGTTGCGTGAAAATAATTTCTTTTTAGGCAGGCTGCAAAAATCATGTTTGAGGAAAAAAAAAAACAGACGTGTTTTATGTTTAAATGAGGTATGTCATGTACTCTGAACATATATGCCTGCTGTGAGTGTTGTGATCTGCTAAAATATTTACTCAGTGAAGTCCTGTTTCTAAAACAGTCATGTCCGTGGAAAGAGGGTCTAAAAATTTGTTTGCTTAGTTAGCTTTCCTTTCATGATTAATTCTGTGCCTGCCAGTGAGTTATATTCCTCCATCTTTATTCCGTATGACAAATAATCTTTTAAAGAAAGGAATGTAATCCCACATCCATCTATTTATTGTTGTAAAACCAAATGTGTCTTACTAACTATACTCACTAGTCTGCTAAATCGATTCAAAACTGAAAGCTTGAAAAATCCTTGTAATTGATATATGTAAATAACTACAACAGAAAAATTCAGTAGCAAGTGTGTTGTTAGCATTTACATGTTGTTGTATCTTTCGGCTTTTCCTGGTTAGGGGTCGCCACAGTGGAACTCCGGTCCGCTAATGATTGGCAGTAGATTTTTATGTACCGAGTTACCTGCCCTGATGCATAACCTTCAACGAAGGTACGCCCATTCACGCATGTCTCCACACAGAAGACGCTTTAACTGAGAATCGAACAGGACAACTTCTTACTGTGAGGCGACAACGCTACCGCAGCACCACCACCGCAGTTTGTTAGCATTTAGATAAAATTTAAAATTAAATGATTGAGATGTTACAAACTGTTCATACACAGCAATTTGAAAGTAGTAGGAACACATCTTTAATGCAGAATTCAGGATGGAATTAACAATTTGGAAGATGTATCATCTGTAATAAAGCCACACATATTGGGAGAGGATTTTCACTGTACAGAACCAATAACAGTAAAAACCTGTGTCAAAATATCTGTTTAGTGGCTCCACTTTGTAAATTCATTACCCTTGCTGCAATGTGTGCACTTCCTAATACTACATTTATACTGTCTTTAGAGTATCCATCTAGCCAATTACTTTTTCTCTGAGTCCTGTCATGCTAAAACAACAGAAGTTTCCTGTTAATCAAAAGTCTGCTATGGAAAAATATCTTCCAGTAATATAACAGACATTATTCTGATAATGGCAGTATACAACCCAAATGACTTTTGTATTAATGACACCTCTCCTAACAATGGCTGGTCAGTGGTAAACTGCTTCTTTAACTGGTCTCACAAAGTTAGTTTCCATTTGTGACCCAGTCTGTCCTGATAAAAGTAGATTATCATTGTGTTTGTTCTTGTACTGACAAAATTGTAACTGTTTCTGTCTTTGCACCTTCATTGTTCTAAGAATCAATGTTAACTGACATTTTAGATGATTCTAACAATAAAACAAGCTTTCTTGTTACGGTTACTCGTTACATTTAAAGCCATATCTTATGTTTCTTTTTGAAGGCACTAAAGTTTGTAGTCTCTATGCAAGTACTTTAATTGGTCCATTTCTGAGACTATCTATATTGATTTACCTAAAATTTAATTTCAGTCACTGTATCTGATCCAGCACAAAGTCTTTTCACAGCTTTATAAAAGCCTGACAAAGTGTATTCAGATGTAGTTGTGTTGTATGCTTAAATGCTGTTAAATTAGCAAAAAAGTCTATGACTACATATAGCCTCTGGCCTTTAATGGGACATGACAGTTCAAGTCTTGTACTTGGTTAAGCAATGGCTATTAACCAGTTATGAGACTAACTTCATAAATGGCAAGCACATGAACTCTACAGAATGACTTGCAAGAAAGGCCTCCACATCAGTATATTTGAATTTAATGTATTTTATAAAGGAAACGGGATCTACATTAGTATATAAATTACTATCATATAGTTACACAAAAATAATAATTCATCATAGAGGATGGTTGCTATTTGTCATGAATATGGGGCATTAGTTGTGGATGGTTAATACAGCAGTAAGGATCTTCCAGGTACTTGACGTAGATTTGGGCAAGAGTGTATGTTTTCTATGCATGTGATTAAAAGAATGTGAGATATGATACAATTCAATGAAAAAGTTTTGATATACATGGTCTAGGTAAATTATGATAAGCATACAAGAAACTGAAAATAACAGCTAGGAAATGAGAAATATACAAAAAAATGTTGACGTTGTTTTACGTAATTGATGATGATGCTTTCAATCTGTTCTTCCATATTGTTTCAAAATGTAAATTATGGAAAATAGGATAAGTGTAATAAAAAAAGAGAGAGACAGAAAGAAGTGATAGGACCTAAGTGAAAAATGACTGAGTGATTGACATACATGAATGAAAAGGAGAAAACACTGAGTTAAGCTGGAAGGAAAAAAAGAGGAATTAAAAAATACATTTAGGTCACGGGAAGGGGCAGAAAATATTTACTTGTGAAACAGGAGGATATGTTGTGAGGATAAGCAGGTAAATAGAACAGGGTACTAACATGTGCCAATGGATTCAAGCTATTACAGTTAGTACATATGTTTGTTTGTGTCTTTCGGCTTTTCCCGTTTAGGGGTCGCCACAGCGGAACTCTGGTCCACTAATGATTGGTAGTTGATTTTTACGTGTCGAGTTACCAGCCCTGATGCACAACCTTCAATGAAGGTACGCCCATTCACGCATGTCTCCACGCAGAAGACGCTCTAGCTGAGAATCGAACCGGACAGCGTCTTACTGTGAGGTGACAACGCTACCACAGCACCACCACCGCGGGTCATTAGTACATATAAGGGGTCAAATCTATGTTAAGTGATTTCATATTTAGAACATGCTAATGGGGTTTTGAGATGGGTCCTAGAAGTGGTTTTGAAGATGTAGCGTCTTTAATTAGTGAAATATCTTCAGGTATAGAGTTTTGTTCATCTTGTGATGATGGACAGAGAGTTCCATCTCCATAGTTTGTGTTAGATCTATTGCTGAATGCCAGTTATGCATGCATAACACAAAGTATCATTACATGGCCTTTAATAATATTTTATGTTTCAAAAAAAAAAAACAGGCTGTGGGAATATGCTACTGCTAGTGTTTTTCCTACTGATCATGACAAGCAGACATTGTTTTGCTGCCTCTTTATAGCAAATGGTCTAAAAAAATAATTTCATTACATGAAAATTGTGCTAGCATTAACAGTGTTAACATTCAAAGTCAGTGTGACTTTCTATAATACAATGGCATCATTTTCCATGTATTAAATATGTTGCCAGTAAAGTGGAAATATGCTTTAACTTGTAGATAGTATTTGGATAGGATCTTCAAGTACAGAGATGTGATTTTGTGTATAAAAATTCAACTTGCCAAAAGCTTCATCTTTTCAATAATATCATATAGGTATGAACATTGAACAATGAAGAAACAAGCATCAAAAACAAAACACTGGATGCAACAACACGGTCAAGAGTCTCTGGTAATAAAATACAAAACCATGAATGAAGAAACAAATCAGGGAGAAATCTGACAGCTTTGAATTATGGTGTTGGTGACGAAGATTGTGTTTACTACATCTGGGTATTAGTACTTATGTGCGTTAGACTGAAATGGGTGAAACACTAAGAAAGATTATTCTTGAAGCTTACTCTGGAAATTGTGAATTTTTAAATTCACTTCTCCCTGCATTATAATCACATGTACATAATGGGCTGTAATATGAAAAAGATTCTACTAAGTACCGATATTTACTGATATAGTACTAAAAGTAATAATGTTAAGTAAAAGTGAGTCTTAAGAGTGGTATGTAGTAGGGGCCAAGGTCTGGGGTAGTAATGAATACATGGATACATTTATTTACATGTGAATATGTTTATATTATTATATATCTGAGTATGCTTGATGATATTAATGTTATGCATTTATAGCTCTGAAATCTTGCTAAATGGATTTATGAAAAAAAGGAAGCTGACTTTAATGAGCGATAGCAGTGTAGGTTATATAATTAGGCTTACATAAAATGATAGAAACCTGGAGAACAAGGCCTACTTTAGTAATGCTGGTAAGAAGCGATAAATAATTATCGTGACACTAGAATGGGAAGTGAACGCAACAGATGTTATGACAGTTTTAACATTATACTGATGGATATGAATAATTACAAATGAGAATATGTGATATGCTGTACTGCAAATGGCAGTCACCCATATGGTGCTTTATTGATCAGAAAGTGGTAGTAATGAAAAAAGATAATTGATTGGCGATGTTGAATGTCTCCTGTTATCTTGCTGGTGCTGATGGGTGGTGAGAAAGATACCTGTGGTCAGGTAGAGGATATTTGCATGACATTTTGAAAACACAGCAGTGATCGTTGTATTACAGAAGGCCAGTTTATAGTCTGGTTCCAAAAACGGGCAATATTACAGAGTGCTCAAATTCTCAGGCAGTTATACTTGTTTTACATGCAAACAACAAGGCAATACTCAAGATCGTGTAAATGAGACTCCAATAATATATGGATTAATGACTGCCATATGCCCAAAATGGTTTTAAAAGAGACAGAGAACCAGGAATCAAACTGTCAATATTCACCAGACAATGGAGAAAGCAATGGAGTTACAGAAAAAAAAATATTTGTTTCAACTTTACTGACTACTCTAAAACCTTTAACTATGTGCAAAATAACAAACAGTAGCAGCCTGAGAGTGAAATAGGGATAATTGATCACCTTATTTGTCTCATAAGAAATCTGCATGCAACAATTAGAAATGAATATGGAACAACTGACTGGCTCAAGATAGGGAAACAAGTAAGACAAGGCTGTTTGTCATCATCCTGCTTATTCAATTTGTTTGCTGAATTTATTATGTGAAATGCTAGGTTAGATTAATTAGATACCAGAATTAAAATTGCTGGGAGAAGTATTAACAGCCACCAATATGCAGATGTTACCACTCCAATGGATGGAAGTGAAGAAGAGTTGAATAACCTGTTGATGAAGGTGAAATAAGAAAGTGTAAAAGCTGACTTGTTGCTCAACATAAAAAAAAATAAAATTATGTCATCTAGCACTATCAGTTCTATGGAAATAGATGGAGAAGAATTGAAGGCAGTGACAGATTTTATTTTCCTGGGCTCAAAGATCTCTGCAGATGTTAATTGTAGCCATATAATTAATAGACATTTGCTTTTTAGAGGGGAAAGCTATGGCCAATATGGATATTCAAAGGAGAAAATCCATTACCTTGTCAACAAAAGTCCATATACTCAATCAAATGGTTTTCCCCACTAGTAACATATGGCTAAAAGTTGGACTGCATACAGGGCTGTGTGCCAAACAATTGAATCTTTTGAACTCTGATGCTGAATTTTTCAGAATTCCACAGACTGCAAGAGATCAACTTAGTCCATACTTAAGGAAGTAAAAGGCAGACTGTGTACCTGAAGAACTGATACTAAAACGTAAATACTACACAAATACAGGATTCACTAAAACTCAAAAACTACATATTAGGCAAACACAAGGTTTGCTAAAACTTGAATGCTATGTATTAGGCAAACACAGAGTTCGGTAAAACTCAAATGCTACATTAGGCAAACATAGGGCTCGATAAAACGCACACGATACACATTAGGCAAAGAAAGGGTTCACTAAAACTCAAATGCTACACATTAGGCAAACGCAGGGTTCAGTAAAACTCAATTGTTACACATTAGGCAAACACAGGGTTCACTAAAACTCAAATGCTACATATTGGGCAAATAGAGAGTTCACTAAAACTGAAATGATTCACATTAGGCAAATATAGGATTCATTAAAACATAAATGCTACATATTAGGCAAACACAGGATTCACTAAAACTCAAATGCTACATATTAGTCAAACACAGGATTTACTAAAATGTAAATGTTACTAATTAGACAAGCACAGGATTCACTAAAACGTAAATACTATACATTAGACAAACAGGATTCACTACACAAGGCACCGATGCTGAAAATGATTAAAGGCAAAACAAAGGGGCAGCAGAAGCTAAGGTGGCTAGATAGCATTAAAGAAGTAATGAATATGAATCTACAAGAACATCAGGAAGCAGTTCTTTTTCGGACAGACCGGACCAGCTAAAGTCCTATATGTAATGAATAGTTAGATTTGATTAAATGACTAAACATTAACAAATATAGAATGTGTAAGGCAAGAATATGAGGTTTATGTTGATGAAGTTAAGGAGCAGAAGAACAATAAAAGTAACACAATGACTGTCGGATGAACACATTATACCACCATAATCTCCTTTAGCGTATAAGATAATTAAAGATAAGGCAAACAAAGGATGATAACATTTCTACCAGCAATTTTGATTCCAGCATGTTACCTAGCAGCTAAAGTGCTATATTCAGCATGGAGTGGATAAGTAGACCAGAGGAGGATATCAGCTGGAGGAAGGAATAAAGGGAAGACAGACTGCAGAAGGGAATATAGTGCATTACATTCTGTACTGTTCTAAGGCAATACTATGATTAAAAGTTTACATATTTGATGGTTAAGAGTATTTTGGAGAGAAGGATAGAAGAGCCATGAATGATAAAAGGTGGAAACGATTCATTAAAACATAAATCAAAAACAAAAATAAAACATAAAATCTAAGTCTTTTTCCTACCTTTCCTGTAACTAGTGTAGTCCAGATTCAGATTTGCTGTAGCCAGGACTGTATGTAAGCTTCTGAGCCCCCCCCCCCCAAGCTTTCTGTGTTGGAGGGAAGCCTTCCAGCTTATCAGTGAGAGTGGTAAGCACTAGGTAACCTATCTACCACATAAGGAGTGGTTCTGGCCCAGAAATTGTAGTTATTGGCCATTTGGGCAGTTTTTCCATCTCTCTCTCAACTTTCTCATTTAAAAGCCTGCATTTGCACTTGTTTCCCCCCTTTCCTGTAACTAGTTTAGTCCAGATACATATTCTTAGTTTTAGCACTTGAATTTGCTTATTCGTGATCAGCACTTGTTCAGAACTTGTTATAAGCACTAAATAAGCTACTAATTACTACAGCACTCAACCTTCCTCATAACTTAGAGGAAAACAGTTTTGGTACTTACTTTCCTCACTTGCTTAGAGAAAAACAGCTCTTGTACTCACTTTCCTCACTTATCTAGAGGAAAATATTTTTTTTATTCAGGCATGTCCAAAGGTCAGCTCCCAGTGTTCTCTCCTATCTATCTGATGAATCTGGGCATCTTGGGGCAATGTAGAAATTGCCTCATGTACACAGACAACCCTCTCCTCCTACCACCCAACACTATAACCTGTGAGAGATGCACTTATCTAGCCAAATTGGAGGTAAAGCTCTCTCCAACCAAGACTGAACTTGACAGTCAAGAGAAGGTAAACACTTGCACCACACCACACTCATCACATAGTCTCACTAAATCTGCACCACCAAAATCCACACATAGAAACACTAAAACATTTGTGGAGGCTCTCAGTAATAATCTGCTCAAGCAACAGAGACCTCCTAAGCAGAAATGCAAGCAACCTCCACCCTCCAACACAACCCAAATGACACATAGCCCACAGACTCAGTGTGCCACTCAACCACAGCCAATAACACAAAACAACATACCCAACACACTAGTCATAGGTGACTCTATAGTCAGGCACACTTATGACCCACTCATCAGGCTAAACAAGGAGAAGGTTACTGTCAGCTGCCTGTCGGGTGCCAGGATCTGCCACATAACCCACACACTCAAGTCACTCCACAACAAGTACAAATATGACTCTGTCATTGCCCATGTTGGTGTGAACGACCTGAGATGCACCTCCCTGGACTACATGAAAAGAGACATGGAAGAGCTCTCCGATCTTGTAGCCCAGGCAGGTATGACCCTAGCCCTGAGTAGCATTCTGCCATCACCCAGAATGATACCACAGTATAAGGACAAAATGATTGACTTCAACAATTGGCTAAGCTTCTGCTGTCATTCTAAAGGGATCCAGTATCTGTATGCCTGGGACGACATGGTCAACAGACCATGATACTTTGCCAGAGATGGCCTGCACCTGTCAACCCTGAGATTCCAGATACTGGCTAAGGTTCTTGCTGCCCCTATAGTGCCTTTTTTAGGCAAGGTTCAAATGACAAATTCACCACCATAACAGGAACAGGCAAGCAAAAACTGAGGGTGATGCTGCTCAATGCTAGAAGTCTAAATCTCAAAATGCACTCACTCGAGGCACTCCTTAAAATGGAGAACATTGACATCTGTGCAGTGACTGAGACCTGGTTCAAGGCTCCAAAGAGCACCCCTGCACTACCAGGCTATAACTCATACTATACTTTTCGGCCATGTAACCTGGACCAGAACACTAAAGGCGGAGGTGTGTCCATATTCATTAAGGATATCCACACCTCCAGGCTAGCTGCTCAGCATAATGCATCCGAGGTTATCCAAGTGCAACTAACTCTGGGCAAAACTGCAATCCAAATTATAGCTTGCTACAGATCCCCCATCATGCCCCAGGATTCCCACTCCTCTTTTCTTGATGTGCTGAAAAATATTACAACCAAACACCCTAATAATAGGCGATTTCAACTACCCCACCATTAACTGGGAAAACTACTCATGTACCAACTCATAAACGCCAATGCCCTGGATCAACGTATCCACACCCCCACCAAGGGCAACAATATCCTAGATCTAGTCATTACCAACATGAGTGACTGGTGTTCCACACCTGAAGTCAATGCCTCATTGGTCCGATCCGACCATAAGCTAATCATCCTAGATATCCACATCCTGCCCTCACCCCCCATTAAGGAAACCACAGTAAAAAATTTCTCCAAAGCCAACTTCATGCTTCTTAAGACAGAAGTGGTGAACTTCATGACACCCATGCAGATGGACAATACAGTTACAACTAGTGAATCCTACACAATTGCACTTTATAAGCACTTACACGAGTGCATGGATCGTGCTATCCCAAACAGAACCAACACTATCCTCCAAAAAAAAGGAAGCCAATCTGGTGGTCGCCTGCCATAAACAAACTGTACAACAGAAGAAAGAAACTGTTGCAAAAGAGAGTAAAATCCTATGAGTTGAGGAGCTCCCTGGTCAGCCTCAGTAAGAAGCTGCGATCCCTGATAAAATCCTCCAAAGCTAGTTATGAAAACAAAATTGCCACTGATTCTAAAGACAACCACAAAGCATTTTATAGCTATGTCAAGAATTTAAATGGCAACACTCAGATCTGCTTTGAGTTACAGCACAATGGCAATAAATATACAGACCCAACTGATATTGCCAACATCCTGGCAGATAGGTTCAGTGCTAACTTTACCCCCCTCTCACCCCCTAAAGGGCCCATCTCTATACTAGAAGAATGCAAAGTTCCTGTAATCACGGCTGCACAGGTAAAAACCACACTCTCCAAAGCAATGAACACAGCATCCATGGGACCAGACAACATCCCAGGCTGCGTTCTACATGAACTACAGAACAAACTGGCACCCCACCTAAGTACCATGTTCAATCATAGCCTCACCTCAGGCTTTGTGCCGCCCATTAACTTGACGAGCCTGGTCTGCAAGGCCATGGAATGTATCATCATGGAACTTATAAAAAAAGACATTGGAAATCTCCAAACTCTAGACCCCACCCACTTCGGGTTTGTAAAAGGCAGATCATGTCTCCTAAACCTGATACACTTCTTTGAAGCAGTCAACAAAGCCGCAGACGAGGGTAAGGTGGTTCACACAGCCAATCTAGATCATGCCAAGGCTTTCAACACCACCCCCCACTCTGGAATTATAGATAAACTCACTAAACTAGGTATAAATCCCTATGTCACAAGATGGGTTGCCAACTGGCTCACTGACAGAACCCACACTGTGAAAGTCGCAGACTCCAAATCCGACTTCAGACCAGTGACAAGTGGAGTACCACAGGGTTCAGTCCTGGCTCTTCTCCTGTTTGGTATCTACTTCTCTGAAGTACAGGCTAACAGAGACAGTATTTGGCTAATGAAGTTCACAGATAACTGCAAACTAGGAGCCATAATCGAAACTCCTAATGATGTGGACATCCTACAAAAGAACCTCACTGAGACAGATGCCTGGTGTCAAAGCCATAGCCTCAAGCTCAATGCCAAAAAGTGCATTGTCATCCCTTTGGTAAAAACTCTGTACCCATGAACTACAACATATGCATTAGTATACTTAACACCGAAAGTGTGATAAGATACCTCGGGACACAGGTGGACAGTAGTCTCTCCTTTGATAATCACATCGCCACAGTAGTCAGGAAATCCTTCTACATGGCACACCTCATCACAAAAGGTTTCTCATCCAGAAAAAAGAGGTCATTGTTCCCCTCTACTCATCACTCATTAGACCCATTATAGAGTACAACGCCCCTTTTGGTATGTACCTCACAAGACATCTACAACAACTGGAAAGGCCGCAGAAATACCTCACAAAGAGGATTACCGGCCTCAAACAGATGCCTTACACAGACCATCTCAAAATACTCCAGCTTTACTCCGTCGCATATCGCCTACTCAGAGGTAATCTCTGCCTAACATACAAAGCTATGTCAAACCCAGAGCTGTTGGACATGCTCCACTTAAAGAAATCCCAATCCCTCCGAGCTACACGCTCTAGGGACCTAAACCTTGTCACCACAATAAACAGAACATGCCGGAGGGATAGATTCCTGTCCCAGAGACTTCCCATACTCTGGAATAAACTACCTATCTATATCAAACAAAGCTCCTCATTAGTACTCTTCAAGAAAAATCTTGATGATTGGATGGGAAATAGGAAATTCACCCCGGGGATCACTTCTGTGGCTCTGCTCAACAGTGGCACAGGAAAATAATTTTCTTGGGTGGCAAAAGCCAGGGTACCTTTTTGGCTGGGCTTGTATAGGCCCTAGGGCCAATAGCCTAGTACCTACCTTTGAACCTATGAACCTATGAAATAACAGCTATTTTTATCTTAGATGAGAAGTTAAGGGTACATCGATTAAGGTTTGAATGCATTTGCTTAAGTTTGGTATTGAATATTAAGTATAATAAAATGACTTATGGATGCTGGCTCTTGATTAAAAGTGAATTTACTGCTATTCAGATTTCATTTTATTTAACATGAAAAAAGAATGTGGGAAATGTATGACCAATGTGGCTGCTTATGGAAAGGGAAGGGGTAAATAACTGTATTTGCAATTAATAGTTTAGGACATAAAAGCCCCCTTGATAATAAGGGGAATGCTTTAGTAAGTCAGATTTAGATAAAGAGGAAAATCTGGAAAAATACTAATGTTTTGAAGAAAGTTTTATTGTAAATGTGTACAATGTTGTCAACTTAAGCCAGTCCAGTGGTGTGGAAGGATAAATCCCTATGATCTGGGTGACCAAGGTTCGATTAGTGGCTTGAGCATCTGATGGGCTTGCAGGGAGGATTGCTGATGTCTAGTCTGAAAGGAAAAGGAGGGAAGGAGGTAATTTCCTGGCTAGCTTTGCATGCTGCTCTGGTGGTGTGATGTGGAGGTTATACAGTCTACCAAATGCAGGAGCTGGTCCAAGGAGAACATGCACTGTGAACTGCCCAATCCGGTAACAGTAGTTCCATTATCATGCATGCAAGACATCGGACCATGCAAGTGTGCACTTGAGGAACATTAAGTAATACCTGTGGTGATGCAAGTCTGTACATCACCACAGATAAGGATCTAGCATTAGGTGACCTAGGCTGTTGTCTAGGGCCCATGTTGGCTGGGGGTCCTTATGTTGGTTTGGCGGGCCAATAAAAAAACAAAATCATCTTATAAATAAATTCTGATGAAGTCCATAAAACCTGGAGGGCTTTTAGGACCTCGTGGGAGACATTCTATAAGAACACAGGAGGACTTTAAGAATTCACAGGAGAATTCTGTAAAAGACAGCAAACCCTAGAAACTTCAGCACTAGGACTAACATCCTAGTAAATATTAGATCTGATTCAACAGCCAAAACTATCACTGCTGAACACTTAAGCAAACATCCCAGGACTGCAGTGTGGGAATCTGCAAATAACAGGGGAGAGCAGGAGAGTTGCTAGCCATCCAGCAAACAGATGGAGTAGGAGTGAGTGAGGGAAATAGCCAGGGCTGAAAGTGTGTGTGTGTGTGTGTGTGTGTGTGTGTGTGTGTGTGTGTGTGTGTGTGTGTGTGTGTGTGTGTGTGTGTGTGCGTGTGTGTGTGTGTAATGCCCCCAGTTATTTTGGTTGTCTAGTTAAATGTCTTTGCTCAGAGTCAAACCTTGAGCCTTGTTAATTGGCAAGTCAGTGTGTTAAACCTCCACATCGATTACCAGGTATCCTTTATTTATTTATTTATTTATTTTGTTTTTGTAAATCCCTGAGGAGTGCAGCCTATTAATGCCAGTCAGAATTTCATAGTTGTGTTGCTCAGTGTCGGTGGTGCAACAGGTAGCATACTTCTCTTTGGTACAGAAGGCTGTGGATTCTCTTCTCACACCAGAAAGATCAATTACTGACACTACTGAGCAGCATGTTGTGGAGGGAAGTGCTACACTCCTGAGTGCACCTTTGGATGAGATTCCTACTAACTATAAACCTGCTGTCTTTTTGCCAGCCATTCCCTATTGCATATCAGCAGGACACAGTTTTTTAAAGTAACATAGGCAATTTTATTCCTCAAGGGCAGCAGGCACTATATTTGTAGATGAAGCACTGAAATTCAAAGTTTGTTACACTTCTTTTTAATGTGGAATTATTCAGATAACTTTTACTTCAGTAGAGATTGTGCATATTGACTGTTACTGGTGGATTATAATGGCATCAGTTTAAGTGGCCTGTTATGGTTGAAATGTTCTGAAATGGGTAGCCTTGTCATTTTTGGTTCATAACTTTTGTTTCACTGCTTATTGGAAAAAAGTTCAAAACTACAAATTTAAAGCACACTCTAACAAGTGGTAATGTATTAAACAAGGAGTATAATTTAATACAATCAAGACTGTGAATGAAAAAACACCTGCATTTATGTATGGTCCTAAAACGGTGTGCAGGGAGCTCATGGTTTGAAAACAGCCCAAAGATGAAAAAATATACCTTAAGTGATATACACTGAATAAACTATTGACGTTGATTATTTTTCCCTCAGTTCAATTAATATCAAAGCTCCAACCGAGTTGATCCTCTTCTTGACTTCCAGATGGAAGATAATGCAATGAAGACCATCTGGAAAGTCCCATCTTTTATGCCACCGATGACACACATCCTGTAACAGTTCAGCCTTTTGACAAACAAATCCTAATATGGGCATCAGTCTTTACTTGTTAACAAACAAAAATTAAGCTTGTACATAAAACCGAAACTTAACTGGTGTGGTGCAGTTTTTAGCTATCCTAATGATTACAAATACTACTAGGGGAAGCATTTACTTTAAACAAATATCTATCAACCCCCCCCCCCCCCTGACCTTGAAATAGACTCAAAAACTCTATTGCTGAAGTAATTGATAAGAAACAATTATATTTACAGGTTGGCAATCAACACATGAAAAAGACACATCAAAGTAACAATAGACATATTTGTGCAATTAAAAATATTATAATAGCACCTTTCAAATCTATGAAAAGGCTGGTAAACCACTCAAGCCACTCCTCATTGTATTTTGGCTTTGTGGTTTCAGACACCTGTAAGATTTTTTTCGTAGTTTTGGATAGATTCTGACTTATCATGAATATATGTACATCGTTCCTCTCCAATTAGAGTACAGCTACCCTCTTGAGATGCCAGAATGTAATCTAAAGCCATTCTATTTTGTAAATACTTTGTTCTCAATGCAGTCATTTCTGCAGTAGTATCTTTTATGGCCCCAAATGTAGCATTGGCCAGTGTTTCTAAAAATGTGGACAATTTTCTGAGTTCCCATATGGCCCTGGCTGCTCTGTACCATAGGAAAACTCTTGCACCTGATGTGACATCATCCCCTAAATCTGTATGAGATAACTCTTTTTTGTTAACATATTCCAAATCATGGTTATATATCCATGATGTGTTTACATTAACTATAGGACTACCTACAATCCTCTTTTTCTGCACATTTCTAATGTGACCTTTTGGCAGAGCATTTACATGTCTTATAGCAGTTATGATACAACCATATAACATATTCCATCCCAGTCTGTTGGTAGCCATTTACATGTTTTATTTCCACATATAGTGAACCTCACAGAGGGATATATTAAAGATGTCCAAGTAGCCCATACTGAGACTGGCACTAATGTTTCATCTAATGTTTTTATCTCCATCATAATTACTATCTACCCAGGTTAGTCTTCCTGAACAGTTATGCAAGTCTGGGTCACTATAATATTTTCATGTTATTTTTCCTGAACTTGCTGTCACCTCTAGTAAAGCAGTAGTGTCTGTCACCCTCTACACTCTCATCAGGGTGATGTTGCATACACTTTGTTCAACCTTCTTACTCCCATTCTGGGCAATACATAGTTTTCCCTTTATTGGTAATAGCCCACTAATGTAAGGAAAGGCTTTTGTGTTATTTGCTGGTTGTGGACTTTTTTGTGTAGACATCTCACTCACTGACTAAGGTTGCATGGCAGTGGAATAAGAGGTATTTCCAATGCAGCCTTTCTTGGAAAAAAGAACATACCCAACACTTACTTACATTGAACTGCTATGTATATGTGAATTGAATTGAGTTGCTAAGAATGTATTAAACTGTGGTAACCAAATTACCTCTTCCTCTAACCTTACACTAGCAGATCCCCTGGCCAATCGCATGGAAAAAGATAAGCATGGGAATGAAATACTGCCATGACCAGCCCCACATTTAAGTCACTGATTACAATTATAAAAAATATGGAGTGAACTTTCATTTTCAACATCATTTCAAATCTGTTTCCTTTCAGATTTCAGAATGCCAAACGAATGACTCTTTATTTTTCCTGGCATCCTGCTTGCAGATCTTATCTGCAAGGAATATGAAAGAATATTACATATTCTGTTCTTGTTTGTCTTTAATTATTTTACATTGCTCTCCTTCCACCAACCTTGCTTGACAACTTTTCTTTTTCTGCCTTTCTCTGTTCACCTGGTACACCAGATGCCCTACTTTGGCTATTATCACGTATGGTCACATCCAACTACTATTCCAAGGACCTGCTTTCACAAATCTATTGATCATCACTGTTTGTCCTACCTCAACTTTCTCCTCTGCCAACATATTGGGGGCTGCCTGGTTTAATATGTATACATTTAGCATGATAAGTTTCTCACAGCTTTAAGTCAGTTGATATAACAATCCTCTTGGTTTCTACTGAAACATCTTTTTCCCTGCTGAAGGATGAAAGGGAAACTGAATGGGCATATCTCTTCCTGACATTAGCTGAAAAGGAGATAAACCTGTTTTTTACATTTAGTGTTGCCCGTACTCCCAGTAGTATAGCAGGCAAATGTCTCACCCAATCCGATTCTTTTTCCATAGACTTTTTCCTCAAATGTTCCTTAAGAGTTCTGTTCATTCTTTCCACAATCCCATTGGACTGTGAGTGATAAGGTACATGGAATCTCTCATGAACTCCCAGAATTTTGCAGAGTTCTTTCATGATTTTATTAGTAAACTTGTGCCCATTTTTAGATTCCATGATTCTTGGTCAACCCCAGTGGGAGAAAACATATGTCCATAGAGCAGTGGCTGTGGTTTTAGTCATTTAATTCTTTGTAGATATTGCTTCCACTTTCTTTTGTGAAGACATGTACTAATACTAGTTGTTGTTGTTGTCTTTCAGCTTTTCCCGGTTAGTGGTTGCCACAGCGGAACTCCGGTCCGCTAATGATTGGCAGTAGATTTTCACGAACGCCGAGGTACCAGCTCGACGTTCAACCTTCAACGAAGGCATGCCCACTTATGCATGTCTTTTGAATGCACACCCAACCATGGGGAGGACATGCAGACTCCCCATAGAAGGCACTCCCTGCATTCCAGCCGAGAATCGAACGGGAGAACCTCTTGTTGTAGTAATAATCTGAATCCTTCCTTTGCAGTTGGTAACAGCTCTGCATAATCTATCTGGATGCTATACTGAAGTCCTTCTGATATTGGCATTCTGCACAAGACTTGCTTTTTTAAACATGAATTAGTCTGTAGACAGACTACACACTCCTCTTGTACCCTTTGACAGATTTTCCCCAAAACCTGTGCATTATAATAGACCACAGTTCGGCTTCTCCCACGTGTCACTAAACTTGATGGTTAAACTTAACTAGCTGAATTGCTAAATTCCCAGGAAAGTAGGGCAGAAACAGACCTTCCTCTGTTCTGCGCACATAACACCCAGTATTGGCACACTCATTGCCCACCAGGATGCATTAGTTCGGCTCTTCTAAGTTTCATTGTGTGATTTGTATGTGGTTAAGATCTAGGTCTGCCTCCTGCTGTGAGGTTCCATTAATGATTTATTAAGTCTAATTGGACATACCACCTCCTCTTCTGACTATACCGACAAGAGTTGTTCTCCATATAGAGCAGTCTGCTTGGCCATCTCATTAGCTCTTGCATTTCCTTTGAAATGTCCATGCTTATGTACAGTCTGATGTGCCCTTACTTTACTGATAGTGAAAGTGACTAAAGATTCTTTTGCTACTTGAAAAACCCACTTAAGCATGTCTGCATATTTTAGAGGTTTGCCTGCACATAATCACAAATATTCTGTATGCCCTTACTGTCAAATGTATAATGAGAGAGTTGACCGTATAAGAACTACTGCTCATTATATTGACCTCTGTAGGCCAAAAGCTGAACACAAAAAGAACCACCCCCAGCTCTGATCATTGAGCTGAAAGTTTCAACTGATGTTCTTCTTTTTTCTCTAGGTACTTCCTGGGTCTTATATTGCAAACCCAGTCACGCATTTCTCTTCATGCCAGTGCCTGACCCCATCCACATATACTGTAGATAGCTCTTGGTCAAAACTGGCATGAACAGGTGACTCTGGGGTCCACTCAGATCTGGTCATGCAGGAATATTTTTCCTCCCTAGAAGCCACTTGCTGTGAAAGAAAATACTTATTACTAGTTTCTATAGTCACTGGCTTCTACTCGAATGTCAGTAGCCATTTAGCAAACCTAGTTTGACTCACTGCTTTGGACCCTGTAAAATACAAAAATTCCTTCATGGCTCAGTAAGGTGTTTGTACCACAATAGGAGCAAATTGAGTTATGTATTCTGTTTGGGTAACACCCTAGTGGATTGCTAACAAAATCTGCACACATGGATGATACCCTCTTTCTACACGTGTTAGTATTCAGCTACAAAAAATGACTGGTCATAACTTAGATTCTAACCCTTGTTGTGGTTCTACTGACCATTGCTGCAATTGATGCACAGATATGCTGTCCTCCCTTGTAGCGCCCTGTAGATAAAATGGTCTAGCAGGATTTGGGATAACTAACTCAGTGGCAGTTGTCAACTTTTTCTTGATGTTAGAGAAAGATTTCCTGCTTTCGTCATCCCACTGAATGGTTGTGGAAACTGTTTGCTTCACATTATCAGCTTGTAAATAGGTGCAGCAGTGGCTGCATAATCTTCATTGATGTCCCTGTTGTAGTTCATTACCCCAAGGAACTTCGGCATTTTCTGTATCGTGTACAGTGATGGCATTTTCAGGTTACTCTACACTTGCAGAGCACATGGGGTCCCGGTTTGTGCAGACCCTATTACTCCTAAAAAGTTGACTTTGGGTAGCACAAATTGCACTTTGTTAGGATTAATCTTAAATCCCACTTTCTGCAATTTACTGAAAACCTGCTCTATAGCCTCTAGATGATCTTTGATTGTCTCAGTTTGGATCACAATGTCATCAATGTATTAGATAACTTTGTCTTCTAACTGTAACTTCTGCAGTATTTTTGCTAAGTCTGATGGAACATGGACGGACTGTTCTGAAACCCTCATGGCAATCTTTGCATCAGATACTGTTGATTATCAAATGGAAAGGCAAGTTAATACTGTAATTTCAGATGCAATGGTACCACAAAAATCCATTGGCCAGATCAATGACTGCAAAATGCTTGCTGTTGGGCCTTAGTTTCATTATTGTTTCTAGCAAGCCTATCATGAGATGGGTCATTGGATTTGTGAACTTGTTTACAGTTCTGAGGTTCAATAATTGCCTGTAACTGCCATCTTTTACCTGGCTGGCCATATGGATAAATTGGAGACACGGCATCCCTTTCAGATGATTCCAGCTTGTTCAATCTCCTCTATTCATCTCATGGTGTCAGAGAGTGCTTCCTTTGGGATAGCATATTGTTTTTGAAAAGGAGGGGACATGCTACACTTCAATATGCACTTTCTCATGGACTTTCAGTAACCTGCACTCTGCCTTACTGAAGGACCATAAGTATGGAAACCTGCCCATAAGATGTTGTTATAGGTCATAAAAGTCTGGATTGATGGTCTCCCTGCTTTATTATCACTATATATATATATATATATATATATATATATATATATATATATATATATATATGTCATCTGAAAAGCAAAACACAGTAGTGTGACATTACTCCCTCAAATTATTTTACTGTTGAAGTCTATTACTAACCCCCTACATAGATAAAATATTCATTCCTAGGATGGTAGCCCCACAAGAATGATGCAGAAGGAACTTAACAACCATGTCTTCACTGTCTTTTCTATGTGGACCAAAAAACTTAATGTGCATGGGAACACTGCTCATTGCCATTACAGATGGTCCATTGAAACCTAATATCACTTGCTGATGCCTTATGTCTTTGGGCAGAGTTCAGTTACTCACTTACTCAGCTGCTTCTCTATCAGTTAACACACTGCCCCATTGTACAGCCTCTGCCCATACTGAAATAAAAGGTCGCCCATCCCTCCTCAGAACAAAGGAGGTCAGGAAATGTAAATGATGGGTGGGGGGTCACACCCCTAGCAGATTTTACTGAGATTCACACAAGCGTCCTCAGTGGTGGGAATTTTAAGTTCCACTATCTAAGCTTCCTCAGTGGTGGGAATTTTAAGTTCCACTATCTCTGCTGTGGAGGTGGAACCTGGGTACAGTTTATCCTCTAGTATGGATGAATGGCATTCATCATGCATGTGCTGTTTCGTTTCCCCTTTCAGATCCCTTCTCTGCAAACATCTACATAAATATCCTTTAATCTTTCCCTCTTGCTTTTGATAAAACTGCTCTAGAGAGGGATATAGAGATTGCGGTTTATTGTCAGTACTGTAGACAGGGTTGACAGGTAGTAGGTTGTAAACTTCATGCACTGGCCTCTATGCTGATGTACCTGAGCTCCTGGCATTTCCTGGTTCAAGGGGTTTATCTATAATATTACCCACCGCTATTTGCCTCTCCCACCTTCTACTGTCCTGGGCACATTCTCTTTTACATTCCCTTGTCATCTACAGGAAAAACATGTGATCTCTCTATTATAATTTAGCCCCCCGAGGCAGGGCTGTAGGTTATTCCCCATGTCCTGAGTGGAGGCAGAAAATACAGACCTCTGTCAGCTCATACTCCCCCCAAATAGAAAAGATTTCTGCAGAGATCTTCTACAATCCATGAATTGTTTCTGTCTAATGATTTTCTGGGAGTGTCTTCAATATCCTTGACATGATCTAGTATGTTTAGTTTGACTGCATTATCTTATCCATGAATAAGCTGTAGGGACAATTTTACTGCCAATGTCTTAACCTCTGCTGTGTCCATATCCTGATCAGTGCAATTACGGACTATCTGAAAAGTTAGTTTGAAAGCCTGCACCTATTCCAGCAACTGATCATGCCTAGCAATTTTAAAAATGTCCAACTTCTTGGGGTTAAATCTAGCTTTATGAGTATAGGCCTGAAAAGCAGCCCTAATTCTATTTAGCAGGGTAAGTAAAGTTTGACTCTGCCATTCAATGTAGGCATCTAGTGCCTTAGGAAGAAAGCACTTACAGCACTGACTTAAATATGCCCTCCACTCCCTTTTTGCCGCAGTCTTAATCCAATTTTTGAAACGAATGAGGTTTTGGAAAAGACCCTTACTATTGTCCCATTTGGGCATAATCTGTAGTAGTTTGGATTGTTGGTAGATTTGTGGTCTGTTAGGTTTTAGAATGGGACTAATATCGACCAGGGAAAAGGAGACAGTATCATCCTTGGTCATTGTCACATGCAGCTTGAGACGGCCACTCAGCAATGGTAGAGTCTTGATCTGAGGCATCGGAAAAAGGATCTCCCAGGTCCTAATGTAATAAAACCTTCCACTTTGTGTGTAACTGTTGGAAGGTAACCCTGATGTGACTTTGCAATTGTTTGTATTCTGCCTGCAATGCCTGCATAGCATGCAAATATTTTGTTTCAACTTCGAGCTTTTTAGGATTAGAAGCCTCATGCCTTTCCAGCAGAAAAAGGGAGAACATTTGTCCTATATCTATCTCAGGGAAACCCTTTTCAATAGTTATATATAGCTCATTGATAAGTCCTGAGACAGATTCACTCAATGACCTAGAGAAGACAATTGTTTAAGGTAAGCCTCAGTATTTTTTTTTTTTTGCATTTTAGGATCACATTTTCTGATGCAGAATGAGAGGCATTATAGAAAGAGAAAAAGGAAGACTTCTGATTTATTAATATCCAGTCAGCAATCTGCACCCACACAGTTTTAACATTTTCTGAAGTTTTAACAACTAGAGACACTTTACATTTTGAGGCTAGTTTTTCTAGCATATTCTTAATGTAAAAGAAAGTCTTACAGCTGTGTAGAAATCCAGAGAATATTGCAAAGAGATCTGTATCATTGTCACCAACTTGGCACTGAAACAGGAAAATGCTGACACCTACAAAATGGCGATGAAGACTGCTGGAAATCTCACTGTTGTAAAATGGAGACTGGAAACTGGAACCACTGGTGTCTTTGAAATTCTGATGAATACTGCTGGAGACCCTGAAGGAAACCACACAGAAACTGCAACCACAGAAGACAAACCATCTTTGAAAATTTCAGTGAAGACTACCAGAAACTTTGGAAGTGTGTACACTGAAACTGCAACTGTAGAAGATGAAACTGCCACCATTCGATCAAAATGTTGGTTCTCAATGTGGAAAGATACAAATTGTTTGTATCTCACCCCGTACAGCTGGCTCGCCACAGAAAGAATACACCTTAAGTGATATACATTAAATAAACTTTATTGAAGTACAAAATAGAAACACTTTTTGCCCTTACTTCATTACATATCAAAGCTCCGACTGAGCTGGTCCTCATCCTGACTTCCTTATGGAAGGTAACATACCGAAGACAGTCTGGCAAGTTACATCTTTTATACTACAGATGACACACATCCTGTAACAGTTCAGCCTTTTGACAAACAAGTCCTAATATGGGCATCAGTCAAACACAAGCACTCCTATTGCTAGGTGCAGTCCTACCAGAGTCATTTAAAAGAAATGCTTCTACTTGCTAACTAATGAAACTTAAGCTTGTAGACAAAACCAAAACGTAACTGGCGCAGTGCAGTTTATAGCAATCATAATTATTACAAATACTACTCAAGGAAAATTTAGTTTACACATCATCTATGAAAAGGTACATTTCATCTGCCACTGACAAGATGCATTTTCTATGAATGTGGGTTTCAATGCAGTTTCAATGAATGTGAGTTTCAAAGGCAGAGAAGTTTACTGTTGCTAATGTTAAGTCTGTTTTCATTATGAGACTGTGCTAGAAAATTTGAAATAAATGTTTTAAATTAAATCCAAATACCTGTAATCATTGTAGAAGTAAAGAAGAAAACAGTAAACATACTGACAGGCTTACGGTAAATGAGGAGAAAGATGCAAGTAATGGGACACTGAAATGGCTGCTAGGTAGTGATACTGGGGGAGGTGGGAATATCGGGGGCAGGGACAGGGGGGGCCTGGCCCATTTTCCTGCCTAGGTCCCAATTTAACCATGATATGGCTCTGTATCACCAACCTGGGATGTGGTTAAGGCCGTGACATAAAAAGACTCTAAACTGCCAGGATGCTTGAAAAAGCACAAGCGTCCCGCTAATGTCTGTCCAGATGATGCCACCCATACAGGGTCTTGCACTGATCTGTGGTGTGATCCCACACTATCAAGGAATGAATGGGACTAAGTACAATGTAGGGTTTATTGGAAAGTCTACAACACAGACTGTTTGTTAGCCCTTAGAGTTGAACACTCTAGATTCCTCATTGCAGATGCTGTAACATGCATGTCAACTAATGCAATAATTACTGCCAGGTCAGGGTACTAATAATTGTTGTGAGCAGTTGCATAAACATAATATATGCATTATGTATACCACTGCTCGTTGCTGTGACTCACAGACATGGTGAAATGCAATGAAGAATACTGTAGAGAAGCCAGTCCACTGTGTACTGCAATGCATGCAGCACAATGGCTCATATTGTTATACCAAGGAAAATATTTTTCTATAAATGTCAGGTATCTACAAAAGCCAACTCTGACTTCTGAGAAACCAGATCAAGACAAAGCATAACCTACCAAAACAAAGCTTATTGTAGTCACTTCTTTAAAGAACCCGACTGCAATGTTACAGCATTATGCATAAGAGAGACAAAGGATTACAGCTAGGCCTCTGATCATAACCAACTTATTAGATGTTTGAGGCATGCATGTCAAGAAATTCATCTCAAGGGCTGAGTGAAATAAAGCCTGAGAGGTGAATCTTGACATATATGTCAAACAAAATAACCAGTTAGTCATGATACATAGTTTGTGGAGCTTTAGTGGCTCAGATGTACTACTAATTACAGAGAAAAAGTGTAGGAGCATGAAGGAAATTATATTATAGTTTTTAAAGCTGTCAAAAACTCAGACATCAATCTGGTGTGGCTGCTGTTTATGCTGCAGGCCAAGACCTCATCATAACAGTTTAAAAGGTGTATAACAAGAACGACTATGATTATCAATAACTTACATGTTCAAATGCGGATATTAAAAAAAATTGACCTTGATAACAAAATGAAGTGATGCTCGACAGGTGAATTTTAACATCTATGTCAAGAACACATAATGTGTAATTATGACTTGGGAGAGACCCAATCATAATTCTTTTTAAAAATAGAACTTTAGCTGCTCTGATGTGCTACTACTTACAAAAAAAAATTGAAGGAGCAAAAAGTAAGCTACAGCATTTTGTGTAGCCACACAGGTAACAGTCAGAAGCTAAATGCCCCTCTGATGTATGAAATGGTTTAAAACTGGAGGGGTACTTCATTATGCCACACTTCTATGTATTTGTTAGCTTGTTTGTGGGGGGCAGATGAGTGCATTACAGCTTTTAAAGCTTTAAAAATACTTCAGCTGCCACTCTGTGTTGGCAGCTATTAACGCTCTAGTAAGAGACTAGAGCTACAGCACTGAAAGATGCTTAACAAAACTTTGTTACATACACTTCTTATGTCACAAACGTGCACATAATTGTATTCTAGCCAAATCCAGAATATAATCATGGCACCCCAATTACTGCAAAAGTTATTATGCATCCCTGAATGAGTACATTTGAACTATGACTATTTGTAGACGTCAGTAAATTATATAGTATATACCCAGAAATTCTCCCATAATGTGTGGCAAAGTTTAACCCAGGTTATAGCTAATCCTCACTTTGTTCTTAATGGTATGATTAGGGAAAACAGCCAACAAAATAAATAAATAAATGAATACTAGCTTATTTTCTTTTATGTACTTCAAAATGCATGGGACTCCACAACTACCTTGTAATGATGGCATTAAAAGTTATTGGCACAAAGTTTTTCTAAAATAATTTGAAAGTAGACTATATCAGAGGAATTCCTTAGAGCTTGTCAGACATATTCCCACAACTTCAGTGACAAGCATCTTGAAGAGTAAAAAGATGACTCTAGGTACTTGATTAACTTATTTGCATTAGCACAACAAATTATTCAACAGTTGAGTAAAATTAATTATTCCATGCTAAAAAACAGATTTAGGAGAAAAACAAACTATGCAGAATGTATATGTTTGAAATTATTAAGAACAAATTTTTTTTTAATTCACTTCAGATCACCAACATATATCAAAATAGCCTATCTATATCTCTGCTTCTCATCTACAAAATCAAGGAGGAATTACATATGTATGCCTCTCTGTGGGATAAGGGATTAGTTTTGTATCCTTTCCTCTTTATTATAGTTGTTAGCAGTAGTAGTAGCAGAAGTAACAGCAGTACAAGTAGTAGTAGTGGGTGGGAGGTTGGCATAATGGTTAAGGTGTTTACCTTACAGACACAAGGTGCATGGTTTGAGTCTCACATGGGGTAATTGGCTAGGCTTAAAATGATCCTCAAGGGTAGTTAGCCTAGTACTACCTATGAACCCTATGAATAGTAGTAGTAGTAGTTGCAGTAGTAATAGTATTAGTAATACTAATAATGGTAGTAGTACCAGTAGCAGCAGTAGTAACAGCAGTAGTAGTACTGGTAGGAGTAGCAGTTGTACTAGTACTAGTAGTAGTAGTACTAGTACTACTGCTACTCCTACTACTAATATTACTACTGTTACTACTGCTGCTGCTACTACTACTACTAATAGTAGGAGTAGCAGTAGTAATAGTAATAGTAGTACTAGAAGTAGTGGCAGTACTGTCAGTAGTAATAATAGTAATACTAGTAGTAGAGGTAAAAGTAGTGGTAGCAATAGTAGTAACAGTAGTAATAATAGTAGTAGTATTAGTTGTAGTAGCAGTAGTAATACTACTATGACTTGTCCCAAGGGAGGGTCTTAGAACAAATGAGGAAAAACTTTGGAAAGCACAGACATGGGTCTGAAAAAAGGGGATCAAAGCAAACAGTCCCAGGGTATACATTTATATTACCAGAATCCTTCAACACAGATGAGGTCAAGTGATCATAAGCCTGAGACATTACTTAGGATAATCATTTCAGAAAACATGAAAGTGCTCATATAATGGGTGAAATAGATGGGAAAATAAGAGAATGAGTAGATAAATATACAAATTAATAATTCACAAGCAAGAAGATACACACCCACAGTTATTCAGAAGTTATCATTGAGTTCTGAAGGCCTCACATTTGAGTACACAGATGAGATGAAAAGTGTTTAACTGACAGCAGTCAACATGCTACAAGATCTAACATAAAGAATAAATGGATCTAACACACGTCCATGAAACCTTTCTTTGTATTGCAATTCTTCAGCTTAAAATGGCTTCAACTGACACTGAGTACACACGAGCTTGAAACACACATCTGAAAGTGTACAGTTTGTGAACAAAGACACCGCAGTAAAATACTTCAAAAGAAATTTCTTTCAGAGGTGCAATTTTCCCTCACCACTCAAACCCCTTACTTTATTGTTATCACTCCAAGGTCAGTGCAGATTAGGATGCAGTGAGGCCAGATGACAATGCGCACAATATACCCCAAACGGCAGCATATCAAACCTATTCTTAATGAAGAGCAGTGCAGAAGCAGCTTCTCCCTTAAGCAACTGTGATATGAGCAATCACGTGCACATAATCTACAGGTAAGCCAAATAAAAGCATGTTTATCATGCTGAAAAGACATAGGTGGTATATGTACATAAAATGCATATGAGAATGTACAAGAATGGGATATTGCCCGAAAAAAAAGATGAATATGTAACAAATTCCTATATTTATAGGTTCATAGTTTCATAGGTAGGTACTAGGCCATCGGCCCAAGGGCCTAAGTAAGCCTAGCCAACAAGGTTCCGTGGCATACGCCACCCAAGAAAGTTAATTTCCTGTGCCCCTGTTCAGCAGAGCCACAGAAGTGATCCCCAGGGTTTATTATCTATTTCCCATCCACTCATCATTTTTCTTGAAGAGTGCTAATGAGGAACTTTGCTTGACATAGATGGATAGCTTGTTCCAGAGTATAGGAAGTCTCTGGGACAGGAATCTATCCCTCCAACATGTCCTGTTTATGGTGGTGACAAGGTTTAGGTCCCTAGAGCATGTAGCTCAGAGGGATTGGGATTTCTTTAGGTGTAGCATGTCCAACAGCTCTGGGTTTAACATAGCTTTGTATGTTAGGCAGAGATCTCATCAGAGTAAGCGATATACTACAGAGTAAAGCTGGAGTTTTTTGAGACTGTCAGTGTAGGGCATCTGTTTGAGAGCTGTAATCCTCTTTGTGAGGTACTTCTGTGGCCTTTCCAGCTGTTGTAGATGTCTTGTAAGGTACATTCCAAAAGGGGTGTTGTACTCTATAATGGGGCTAATGAGTGCTGAGTAAAGGGGAACAATGACCTCTTTTTTCCTGGATGAGAATCCTTTTGTGATGAGGTGTGCCACACAGAAGGATTTCCTGACTACTGTGGTGATGTGATTATCAAAGGAGAGACTATTGTCCACCTGGGTCCCAAAGTCTCTTATCCCACATTCGGCATTAAGTAGACTGCCGTTTATGTGGTAGTTCATGGGTACAGAGTTTTTACCAAAGGGGATGACAATGCACTTTTTGACACTGAGCTTGAGGCCATGCCTCCGACACCAAGCATCTGTCTCAGTGAGGCCCTTCTGTAAGATGTCCACATCATTTGGGGACTCGACTATGGCTCCTAGTTTGCAATCATCTGTGAACTTCATTAGCCAGAGGCCGTCTGTGTTAGCCTGTACTTCAGAGAAGTAGATACCAAACAGGAGAAGTCCCAGGACTGAACCCTGTGGTACTCCACTTGTCACTGGTTTCAAGTCAAATTTGGAGTCTGCAGTGTGGGTTCTGTCAGTGAGCCAGTTGGCAACCCATCTTGTGACATTGGGATTTACACCTAGTTTAGTGAGTTTAGCTATAATTCCAGAATGGGGGATGGTGTCGAAAGCCTTGGCAAGGTCAAGATAGACTGTGTGAACCTTACCCTCATCTATGGCTTTGGTGACTGCCTCAAAGAAGTCGATCAGGTTCAGAAGGCATGATCTGCCTTTCACAAACCCGAACTGGGTGGGATCCAGAGGTTGGAGGTTACCAATGTCTTTGTTTATGAGTTCCATGAAGATACGTTCCATGGCCTTGCAGACCAGGCTCGCCAGGCTAATAGGGAGGTAGTTCCCAGGATCAGTGGTGGCACCCCCTTTGTGGAGTGGGATAACTGCTGCTGTGCACCATTCAGTGGGCACAAAGCCTGATGTGAGACTATGATTGAACATGGTGCTTAGGTAGGGAGCCAGTTTGTTCTGAAGTTTGTGTAAAATACAGCCTGGGATTTTGTCCGGTCCCATGGATGCTGTGTTTTTGGTTTTAGAGAGTGCAGCTTTTACCGGCATAGATGTGATTACAGGGACTCTGCATTCCCCCTGTATAGATATGGACCCTTTAGGGGGTGAGAGGGGGGTAAAGTTAGCACTGAACCTATCTGCCAGGATGTTAGCAATATTAGTTGGTTCTGTAATTTTCATGCCATTGTGCTGTAACTCAGAGCAGATCTGGGTGTTGCCATTGAGATTCTTGACATAGCTGTAGAATGCTTTGTGGTTGCCCTTAGAATAAGTGGTGGTTTTGTGTTTGTAGCTAGCTTTGGAGGCTCTTATAAGGGATCTCATCTTCTTACTGAGGCTGACCAGGGAGCTCCTCCACTCATGGGATTTTACTCTCTTTTGCAACAGTTTCTTTCTTCTGTTGTAGAGTTTGTTTATGGCAGGGGACCAGCAGATTGGCTTCCTTTTTTTAGAGGATAGCATCTTGGTTCTGTTTGGGATAGCACAATCCATGCACTCATGTAAGTATTTATAGAGTGCATTTGTGTAGGATTCAGCAGTCGTAACTGCATTGTCCATCTGCATAGGTGTCATGAAGTTCACCGCTTCTGTCTTAAGAAGCATGAAGTTGGTTTTGGAGAATTTTTTTACCGTGGTTTCCTTAATGGTGAGTGGGGGCGGGATGCTGATATCTAGGGTGATTAGCTTATGGTCAGATATGACCAACGAGGAGTTGACTTTAGGTGTGGAACACCGGTCACTCATGTTGGTAATGACTAGGTCTAGGATATTGTTGCCCCTGGTGGGGGTGTGGATAAGTTGACCCAGGGCATTGGAATTTATAAATTCCAGAAAGCGTTGAGCGAAGGAGTTGGTACGAGTAGATTTCTCAGTTAATGGTTGGGTAGTTGAAATCACCCATTATTAGGGTGTTTGGTTGAACCCTAATATTTTCCAGTATATCAAGAAAAGATGAGTGGGAATCCTGGGGCATTGTGGGGGATCTGTAGCAAGCTACAATTTGGATTGCAGTTTTGCCCAGAGTTAGCTGCACTTGGATAACCTTGGATGCATTATACTGCGCAACTAGCCTGGAGGTGTGGATATCCTTAATGAATATGGACACACCTCCACCTTTGGTGTTCTGGTCCAGATTAGATGGCCAAAAAGTGTGGTATGAGTTATAGCCTGGTAATGCAGGGGTGCTCTCTAGAGCCTTGAACCAGGTCTCAGTCACTGCTCAGATATCAGTGTTCTCCATTTTAAGGAGTACCTCAAATGAGTGCATTTTGGGATTTAGGCTTCTAGCATTGAGTAGCATTACCCTCAGTTTTTGCTTGCCTGTTCCTGTTACAGTGATGAATTTGTCATTTGAACCTTGCGTAAAAAAGGCACTATAGGGGAGGCAAGACCTTTAGCCAGTATCCAGAATCCCAGGGGTGACAGGTACAGGCTATCTCTGGCAAAGCATTGTGGTCTGTCGACCATGTCATCCCAGGCAGGCAGATACTGGATCTGCTTAGAATGACACCAGATGCTTATGCCAATTGTTGGTCATGAAAGGCTACACAGCAAATAATCTGAAGCAGAATGGCAATAAATAACTGCCAGTCATACAGTGGTAAACATTTGGCACAGACTTACAGTAAAACTGCAAGGAGTGAAAGTGGTTATGTGCCTATCACTAAGGGAAAACAGTGAAACATAATGACATACAATATGCAGAAAAATGTTACAGACAACTCAAGTACTGCATTTCACTTGGGGTAGACTGTTTTTATCTGTTGTGCATGATGTTTAATCAAAGAAATAACTTACTTAAAATGTATCACTTTCTACTATTTAGGACATAAAGGATGTGAGCTTTATCTACAATGCACATCATATACATTATTTTGCAAAGGCTGTAAGAGAAACTAGTAATACACCATACCTCACATTTTTCCTACTTGTCTTTGGTACAAATAGAAGTTAAGTCAGTTGCAGACACGTAGGCTAATTGCAGAGTACTGATGGAAGGAATAGTGTTTTTTCATTTGTGCCCTCTAAACTCCATGATTAGAGATTATTTTAAATGGGGGGGATGTTAACTATTATTTATTTATATATATATATATATATATATATATATATATATATATATATATATATATATATTCATATATATATATATATACATTTATATATATATATATATATATATATATATATATATATATATATATGTATTTATCTTCTGTTAACTGGGTTATTCCCATTAGGCCAATGTGATCTCTTTCCAGGGGAGAAATGAGGCAGTAGTACTGATATTGCTTACAGGTAATTTTTCCAGAGTACCCGGGCCATTTTACTACTCTTTATAATAAATGCCATGGGATATTTTTCATCCACCTGAGTTACTGCAAAATCAGACAGATGGGATGAGTCATCATTTTGTAAGCTGTAAGAGACTACCTATGAACAATTACCATACACTAGTATCTATTTCCTGAAATTCTATCTATTAAATGTTCTTAGATACAGTGTTCTGGCAACTGAACACTCCAGTTTGTGTAGTAGCGTGCGCGCGCACACACACACACACACACACACACACACACACACACACACACACACACACACACATATGGGCATATAGTACATTTTTGTTTTCCTTAGCTATATTAAGCATTCGACATTTTGAACTTCATTAACCTTCAGATACCTACAGGTCATAGCCAAAGACTCAACCAACACATTCTGTCTGTCTTCTATCCTCCATGATCACTGCAGGCTGAAGAATAATCCCAATCACCCAACAGACATCTCAAATTATTAGATGAAATAAATTAATTTTTGGAGAAGAGGCAAAAGATACATGACACTTAATAATTTATCCAGAACATGCATAGCACAGAACAATATCTTCTCATCCTCTAAGACTATGGGGTAATTTGTTAGGGGAGTTTATTCCTGTTTAAAAAGCAATTCCATACCTTAATTTAATTTGTATATCATATATTAACAAAAATCCATAACTAAGTGTGGGTAATGCTCTGTTTACCCACAGCTGATGTGATCTGACCACAACAGCAAAGCCTGAATGATTGAATTAGTAAGTCAGCCATGAGTAAACTAGCATTACCCACAAACAGGAGGGGATTATTGGTATTATACAATGTCATTCTTTTAAAATAAAGAAACTACTCACCTTTTTAAATAATAACATTGTATGCACAAAACTCTTGACTGGCTTATCTTTTCTTTCTGCTTAATGAAACTGCGGACAGCTTATTTGTGTACTGCACATGCCTTGGACATGTACACACTGATGCACAGTAATCTGCTTAAGTGCACTCTGTGCTACTTTATTTATTTATGTGTTTATTTTTTATCTATCTATCTATCTATCTATCTATCTATCTATCTATCTATCTATCCATCTACCTATCTATTTTGAGAGTGCACAGACATCCAACTGCATACATGAGGACCCTTGTGTGTTCGAGATGTCCTGGTGATGATTGAGATACTTTAAAAAAATATGTGATTATCTTGTTTTTCATGTTGTTTTCTTTGCCTTTGAGAAAGGTAGAAGTTTGTTTTTCTACTATGTAGATAAGTAAAGTTGTTCTTTCCAGTTTGCAGTGAAGAGAACACAGTGACTGTAATTTTTCTTTTAACAGCTGCAGCCAGCTCAACTTACTTCTGTGGGTAATGCTGGATTTACTATGAGCAAGAATGCACATTTTGAATATAAATTGCTATTCATGGTACAGCTGTGTCTTTATTTTTTGTTGCTTGATGTTAATATATTTTCATAGACAGAAAATGCCAAAACAATTCAATTATATAAACATGGCAGCTAAGTCAGGTGCTGTACACATCTCTTGTCATATAGAAATCACTGCTACAATAATATTTTGGGTTTTGCCAGTAAAGGAACCCTTGGTTAAAAAAGTGAAGTCTGCACTAATGCAGAGAGATTAGCTGAGCTGTGAATACATCTGGAAGTAACCCCTCATTGTATATAAGACCATATTCATTTTTACTGGCTTGGATAGTCTAATACACAGAAGACATATGAACATAATCTCCAAGTTTGATAAAGGGTATGGTTGTGGGGTGGGTGGAGAATAATTGAGTTCTCAGGTTTACAAATATAAGTGAGACTACAAGATTTTAATCAACCTTTCAAAATATCAAAATTGATTTATCCCACCATCTACATGGCATCAACATTTGCTTGAAAACTGAGCATGGGAACAGAAACAGTTCATTGGAATTGCTGATCTTCTGCATTAGGATAGTTTTGTATGTGTCTACATGTGTGCATAGCAAAATAGGACAGTGATAATTGGGAATGGAGAAATCACAAATATCTTACTGATGACTATGATTTTTTAATATATTTTCATCGGTAAGTTACCATTTCACCAAGTTTTATATAATATTGCATCTTAGTGCAGAGGGTTAATGGCAGGAGCTACTAACAGGCTTCATGCTGCAGTCATAACTTTAAAGTCTTTGCACAATGTGTGAATCTGAGCAACTCACTCAAATAAACCAATTTTACTGGGTTGCCCATGGGAAAAAAGGTATTACATAATTTAATTATCTGTCATTATACATAACATGGACAGTGTATGTATGTGTGTATATATGTATATATATATATATATATATATATATATATATTAGATATAGATGCAGATATATATATATATATATATATATATATATATATATATATATACATATATGTGTGTGTGTGTGTGTAGATATATCTATGTATATGTTACATATATGTATATGTGTGTGTTTCTATGTGTGCATATATCTGCATCTATAACTATATATATGTTTGTGTGTGTGTGTATAATGCACACGCAGAAGCCATACATGCATGTATTAGTGTATTGTGCAAAGAATCATATGAAGATCTGTGTTTTGGGGTGTATTCACAGAATGAAAGATTGTTGAAGTTCTGAAATCACCCCAATTACCCTTACACACAGAATCCTAAATGATAATGCAATAACACATTCCATTTGTTACTAGCATTCTTGGGACCTTCAGAAGGTATCCTTTATCTACAATGTACAGTGTTCATATGCAGTTAGTGTGCTTCACCATTGAAGAGACAGCTCAGACGTTACACCCTAAAGTGACAGAAAATGCAATGCCTAAACCAAAATGTTGGTGAAATTATGCTTTCTCCTTCATATCAACTAGTTTTTACTGATTAGGAGTTTCTGATTCATTATGCTGTTATATACTATTAAGTATGAATGAAAAGTGCAGCTCCCAGACTTTTTAATTTATTAAGAAGGAAAAGTGCAAATGGTTTGCATCTTTTGCTGTTTAATTTATTCCCTTTGGAGATTACAGTTTCATACAGCTCAGAAACCTGTTCAGTTTCGTGACAGAGTTTTATTTTGGTGTTCTTCCTACCTCTTTGAAACTCGTATGTTTATATTTCAGCTAGAAATGTTTTTCTTTTCACCATGCTTCTCAAGTACCTGCTCTGCCTATCATCCATACGTAATAATCTTGAGAAGGAACATTTCCTTTTGCAAGCAAACTGGGATGCAATGTTTGATCTGATTTGCAACGGGTTTCTGATAAATTAATTGCAAGCAATAACTTCTAAAAAAGTATTAACGTTTAAAAACTAGTTACTCATTTGGATTGTAATGGTGCACACTGCTGCAGCAACCTGCTTACTTCGTCTTGCCTGATTGTCCGATACATTTAGAAAGCCATTTCAGGAATACTGTGAGATTGATTATTGGATTCACTGAATCTTTGTCATCTGAACACCTAGTCCTCATACGGTGTAGAGAAAGTCCGAAACTAAAGGATTAGATGTTGACAGTTTGACCATTTTATCAGTTATTTGCAGATTACAATTTCAACTGTGGCTTTTTGAACTAAAAGGCAAACACATTAGAATGAGTAGGGGACTGGGATACTTATATGAGTACATTCAGTTGTTTCCAAAACGTGTATAGTTTTGTTTTATGCTTTTATATTGCAGCTCCTGTTACTTGCATCCTGAAATACCATTTCCTTAACGCACTTAAAGTACTTTTTCATTCATAATACTTTGCTCTTATTGCACTGTACACCATCGCATTCAATACTCACACTGTTGTTGTTACTCTTCAGGCATTTCAGACAATCCCATTCAAAAGACTCACACTGTTCTTTTTTACATGTCAAAGTAATTACCCCGACCTAGCTAGAATATTCAAATAATTGCGAAGTATAACTCCATAAAATATAAACCAAAAAAGCAACAGGCTGCACTCACCTGTGTTCAGGTGTGCGAAGGTTATGGATCTCATAACAAAGGCAGCTAAAGCGAACAAGAAATACATTCCACAATAATTATCCATAGTAAAAGTGGAAAACAGACGATCTCACAGTGCCCCGTAGAAAAAATGGTAATAATCCTTGCAGTGTTAACAAGCAGAAAGAGTGCAGCTTCCGACTCCGGCCAACTCAGATTGTAGGCTATTCTTCTGACCTACCAAGCGACCGGCGCACTAAGGAGGTTCTGGAGAAAAGCACTCGTTCAGCACCTTGCTGCTTCGGACAGCAGCGGGCTAGGGGGGCTCCCCATGCGGTGTGTGCCACAGCTTAGCCACGGAGGCTAGGACCAGATAAGGTGACTTGCATTCGTTGCACTCCTACAAGCACATCAGCTTCCAAAATGTAGCCCTGTGCATGCTAAACCCAGTTAAACTTCAAGAAAGCAAAACGCTCTGGAGACGGATCCTGTTTTGTCAAACCTGCAACTGCTCAACTTATCCCACTGCAATAAAGTAAGTGAATGAAGAGAGTAGCAGCAGACAGAATGAAGAGTCGGATCCTATTACCAGCCATGTGACAGGAAATAAAGGCACTTTGCGCTGTCTGTGACTTGCAACAACAGATCGTCTGCCATGTGAAGCAGAAAACATTTCTAATTCTAGGTTTACACTGAGGGACGGTAGCAGCCCCGCGTTGGGAGCGACGGGGGTGGGCATATTACTCACTGCGTCACTTCAGCCCTTAGAAGCCATGCCTTTCTTTTTGGAATTGATTCATTTTTTATTATAATTTTGTCAACCGTAAGTAAGCTATTTTTAATGCACCTCACAATCTTCATTTTACTTTAACATGGTATGACAATTTCGGAGTTTGTAAAAAAAAGTGTCACTTGTTTCCAAAACATTCATTTGTCAGTGCAGAGTGCCCCTTCACTCATCTACAGTGCCATTTAGTGGTGACTATGAATATTCGTAGTATGCGCTTTTCTCAGTCGTCTGCTTCTCAGATTTGTGGCACAGATTAAGGAAAGTGTCACCTAAAATACCCCACGCATGATTCAAGTAGAATGAAGTTTGTACACTTTTCATACCTTTCAACGTTTTAGAACAAGAACATAATCGGGAGGCAAAGGCCCCAAAATAGAGGCAATTTTTTAATATTGCTCTTACAAACTTAGAGCGTTGATAGAATAACAGGTTTGCATTAGCAAACATTTTCTGAATGGTATGGTATGAAGTCTGAAACCCACATGCCTGTCATTATTATTTTCTGACTTCGATCTTTAGCGGTTCATCACTGATTTGCCAGAAAACCACAATTTTATTAAAAACGGACCAAAATATGAGGCAAACACCAGGACATTCTGCAAAAAATCTGTACAATTGAGAGGTATAAAGTTTTCTAATAAAATGACATCCCGGTTCCAGATTACTGAGTTTCCATGTGCATGTAGTCTCCTTGTCAGGAATAGTCTTTCCACCCCTCTCAAGTGTACCTCATTATGAGGAATGCTCCACATTTTGAGTCTTAAAAAGTTCAAGTTCCTTGCAGTTCCACATTTAAAGGGTCTGTTACACGTTCAGCCTTAAGAATTGTTTAACTAATATTTAAGGTAAATACCAGTGTATCACATTAATTAACCGAAATAGTTGTTCTTAAGTATAAAAAAACGCATTTCACTAGTCTTTGAATTTCCTAGTTGAATTGTCAGTAAGCCGTAAATATTATTTTACCTGTTTGTTCCACTTTATGAAAGTGTCCAGATTTTAGGGATGGAAGTTAAAAGTTATTATCAGTGTTTCTGGAAAGCTAAAAATGAATGTTAAACTTTATAACGCGTTACATCTGAAAGGTATCCTTATTAGAGAAAACCCAGATTGCTGTTATTTTCAAATAAGGTTTAAAAACTACGTGTGCATGGTTACTGTGAAAATGTAGGGAAGACTAGAGATGGCAGGATTCCTGAATGGGAACCATAGCTCTCAACCTCTTAGCGCAAAAAAAAAAATATATATATATATATATATATATATATATATATATATATACATATCTATATATATATACATATACATATATATATATATATATATATATATATATATAACGGGGTGACAAGGGCTTACAGATAGGAACAGATTTTAAATATTGCTTTTCTTATGAATTTAGAAAGTTGCCAGCATATCAGGATTTACGTTGGCATGCATTTTCTTAAGGATGCATATGAAGTTTGCACCTCAAATGTACCCTATACCATTATTTATTGATTTCAATGCCCAGCGATTTGCCAGAAAAACACAAATTTTATGAAGAAAAGACCAAGAGTATGAGACAAAAACCAGGACGTACTGCAAAATTCTGGACACTTGAGAGATGCGACTGGAATACCGGATGATTTGTAAACAGCATTTACAAAATTTGGAGTATGTCTGCAAGAATTAGAACTACCCTCTGCTATTACGCCAAATATTACCTTCTCATAAAGCTACTTCAGAAATAAAAGTAATTCTTTCAGAAGCGGACTAAATGTTGGTGGCTAGGCAAGAAAATAAATAATTTTAAGTATAGTAATCAATTAATGTGTACAACGCAGTAAAATATCATCAGCGTCTGCAACTGCATATTCACATTTCATAATGGTTTCAGTTTTAAGCCTTTGTCTTTAAACACTTTTACTTCATATTCTGTTTTTTATAGTATGTGCAGGATAATAACCAGTACTCCAGTGTTTACCGGGAAGTTTTACTTGGAAAGACGCGTACACATAATTACGACCTTGAGAGTGAGGTCATATTACTGATGTACCGCTTGCAAAGTATAGTTTAGCTGTAAAACCACGTTTAGGAGTGGGCAATGCTGATTTGACCAATGCTGGCGTGAAAGGAACTGCTTCCCCCTTCTGAAAACCCAACCAGCTGGGGGTGGGGGCAGCATTACCCACTGGCTAACGTGACTAATTCAGTTATATAATGTTTATAATATGTGTATATGCATACACACACACACACACACACATATATATATATATATATATATATATATAGTAGATAGATAGGTATATGTATATATATTTTAGTTTGTAATGTACTCTAACATTATAGAACATTAATAAAACCCACTGGCTAACGTGACTAATTCAATTATATAATGTTGATAATATGTATATATATATATATATATATATATATATATATATATATACAGGTATATATTTTATTTTGTAATTTACTCTAGCGTTATAGAACATTAATAAAAACGAGAAAATGTCCTACCTCTTTAAAATAATCTAATTGCATGATAGAACATAATTCATAATTTATTTTCCTAGGTTCATAGGGAGGTACTACTAGGCTATTGGCCCTAGCCTAGGCCTATATAAGGCTAGCCAAGAAGGTACCCTGGCTTTCGCAACCCAAGAAAATTATTTTCCTGTGTCACTTTCGAGCAGAGCCACAGAAGTGATCCCTGGGGGTGAATTTCCCATTTCCCATCCAATCATCAAATATTTTTCTTGAGGAGTGCTAATGAGGAGCTTTGTTTGATATAGATAGGTAATTTAATTTCTCTTTAATGACGTCGTCTTTTACGGATGGATTAGAAATGCACTGAGAATCCATACAAATGCTTACACCTGGATGCTTGTATAATCTGTTAGTACAGATACTCTTGCATCTTCATTTCTCATGTTTTCACATATTTGTAGCTTAATGTTCAGTGCAGATGTGTTTTGATTTAACAATTTAAAAATAATGTAACATTTGTTATGGCAATCAAGGGAATTATTAATTATGAAAATTGTTTTAGCTTTGCTAATAGGAAGTATAGGAGAACATACTTTTTCAGATTTGTGCAGCCAGGTTGATTTGTGTTGTAGTGCAGCTACTGATCTTGATGTAAATTTTAGTTTAGCAGTGCTACCTTGATTGCTATGACAAATCAACATTTACAATCATGAATAATGTGCACCTGTCATTCTATAACGTCTAAGAGTTCTAAATTGTATTATTCTTTACAGTATATAGATATTGTTATTTTGTGTACTTTTAGCTTGAGTAACATCTGTGTATCACAAGGCTTTATCATTGGTCCCCTCCTCCTTAACATTTTCAACAACACCCTCCATACAGCCACACAACAGGCCACCCTAATACAATAAGCAGATGATTCCACTGTCACTTGCACATCTCACAACATGGTGCACCTCCAAAAAATTACTCAGAAAGCTTTTAACAGCCACTGAAACATGGCTTCATAACTCACAATTAATGCTCAATACAAAAAAGGCCAAACTACTACTTCCCAAATCCCGCTCTCATGAAAAAAACAAAATTTAAAGTCCTCTCTCTTGATAATACAACCATTGAAATCACTTCTCATTGCAAATTATTTGGGGTGATAGTGGATGATAATCCTACATTCGATTTGCATATACAAAATTTCATAAGAAGGAAAGCTTTACAGAGGCAAAAACTTTCTCACTGACACAACTAAAACTACACTTGTCACTACTTACACTCCCATCCGTACTAACCTCCAGGCTTCACAAAAATTAAAACTATAATAATGCTATAATAAAGTTGCTAAATTTGCAGCAAATGCCCCTTTTAAAACCCACCACTGTATAGTACTAAAAACCTAAATTTGTTAGAACTGCCTCATCACCTAACATATACACAGCTTCTTACCACCTATAAAATTATGCAGCATCTGTCCAGTACTGAAAGCCATTCTATACAACTATGTTTCTAGTCAGTTATTGTGATCCGGTGACCAAAACCTCCTGTCTGTCTACAAACCTATCAAATCTGCTGGACATTGTCTGTACTCGTACAAGATTGCTAAGGCCTGGAATTCTTTACCTGTGTCCATCAGGTCAATACCCTCCCTTCCATCTTTCAAAACCACTCCTAAATACTTCCTAGCTAAAATCTGGCTCTGTTCTTGCTCAAAACCAGGATAAACTATATCCCTAAGTGTAAAAAAGTACCTTTTCAGTCCTTATACCATCTTACTGTCCCTTCTTCACTTACTTCCTTACTTCTATCATTTCTCTTCCCTAACTTTCTCCCTAAATGTACCATAAGCCTGTTTTTCCCTCACTTCATAATGCAATTCCTGTGTGTGTTAGACTAACTTACCTTTAATTTCTCTACAAATTGTCTACAGTTTCTCTAAATATTAAATGACTGTCATACAACTTGTATAAATTCTTAACCAATGTTTTTATATTACTCCTAATTTATTATAATTATTTAAACTGCAGATATTTTTGTTTAATTTCTGAAGATTGTAAAATTATTGCTTTTAAAATGTTTTCTAATAATTTTCTCCCCATGCCTCCACTGAAAATGGGCTTTTACCCAATCATACTTTCCCAGTAATCAAATGTCAATAAAACGTTTTGCAGCTTACAAGCCATAATTAAGGGCTCACAACTGTGACTCCCTATTAGACAGCTTGTAAACTAACATTCACACTTTCTTTTTGTTTTAAAGATAACTAGCAAAAAACAAAAGCTAGACAGTTTACAAGCTCTCTACTAAATAGTCACACCTGAGATCACTTAGTGGACACCCTGTAAACTTAATAAATGCAAAACATGTTATTTCACTAAAATTCTACTAAGTAACCCTCAACCTCAAACAGAGATAATGATCTGTCTTCATTTTGTTATTAGAAGCAAGGATTAGTATTATAAAATCATGATTATTTTATTGGTTTATATGCTACTGACATCTCAATTTCATTGTAAGTGCAATACAACAGTTAGAGAAAACAGAAAATATTTGCTTTAAATACACGCCCCATTTAATTTTTTCAGTATAAATCACTTGCTCAAATCAGTAGACATTCTCAGAACTAAAAACATCTCACAGTCTTTTGGGAATGATAGGGATGGATATTTTCAAACTGTGGATTGCTTTAAGATGGCAGCATACACTCTGAGAAGTAAATGTTGCCACAATAATATTTGCACCTTTGTTTCTATGAGTGACTTACATTAAACAATAACACTTTCCAGTAGGAGTTGCCATTTGTGAAATTATATAAAACTTCATTATAGACAGATATGACGAGACTGTTGAAAAATTGCCCCCAGTTCCTCAAACAACAATAGGAATGAAAGAATCTGAAGGAGTATTGTTTTATTTTATATACCGATGTTTAATACTTGGAAGCAGCAGAACAATTAAGTTAAATGGCTTACAGAATCAAGCAGTTCACTATTTTTTTGTCAAATTACTTTTTATAACAATAGCAGATAGATGATAATAAACCACATGAAGAACATTATTTTTGAAATCAACAGCAAGAAACTTTTAAACTTGTACATTTTCCAAATAAGCAGAAACATAAAGCAGTACCAAATATCATAACTAAAACTGAAAAGGTGGTTATCAAAAGGATATAACCAACAAAATAGTTAAAAGAATTGAGAACATCAGTGTTGAAACCAAATATGAGAACTTATGAAGAGATAAGAATTTTAAGATTAGTATTAGGAGAAAGTTATTTCACATAGACAACTGTCAATAGTTTTAATGCTGATTTTCAATCTGAAAATCATTTCTTAAATTTGTTCGGAAGCTTGTAGACATTAATAAACATTACTGAACAACCTGCAAGTGCAGACGTAAAAAAGACATGTAGCTGTCAAGTAAGTCATAATATAAATCTATGTAAGAGTAGTCAAAAAAGTAATTTGTCTATTTATTTAAAACTTGTTTATCATGGCAGAAGACTGACCACAAGTGACCTATTTCAGTCTCAACCATGGAATACAAAGAAAGTCAGTACAACATTTAGTGAGATAGTAAGGAAATAATGAAAATATTCACCTGTAAAATACCATTATCAGCTAACGAAAATGTAAACAATTATATACTGTTAAATTATTTACTCTAGCTCAAAATAAATAACATGTAAATATTGAGGCGTCTGTATGATAATTACAGCTGTGTGTTGTCTAAGTGGATATAATAGGATGGTTAAGTGAAGTCGCGGATGTTAGAGGTTGTAAGTAGTTGGGAGGAGAAGTTATTTTAAGCAAAACATTATGTGAGTGTGAAGGTCAGACTGGTACAACAGAAGGTGCCATATGAGGTATGGTAACAGTGTTGCTAGTAGGAGAAAAAGAAAATGTGATGTAGCTCAGGTTAGGTGATATAGATGGATGACAGGCAATGGAATTTGGAGGATGAGAGGTGGTAGGCCTTTAGTTGAGTTCTAAATTCTGCGTATGATGACATTTCTTTTACTTGTCAGGGCTATTTTTCTAGAGTTTTGGGCCTTATGTAGAGAAGCACAGTGCAGAGTGGTTGTGGTATATGAGGGTGTAAGAGAATGTTTGTCTAATTACCTTAGCTGCTAGGAGAGAGAATGCTTTGTTGATTAGGAGTTTGAATAGGTGGGATGCTAGGAGAAGGTCAACCCTTTGTTGAAGAGGGAGTCATAGGTTCACAGGTAGGTACTAGGTTATTGGCCCTTGGGCTTATATAAGCCTAGCCAAAAAGGTACCCTGGCTTTCGCCACCCTTTTGCTTTTCGTCAGTGTTTTACAATACTGCTTTTCTATGGTACTGGGTAATACTTGTACACATTTTATTAGTTATTGTTTGAATGTGAGTGGTTTGCTTTTTCCTGTAGTCAAAGTAGAGGGAGAAGTTAAAGGAAGGATCAAGCAAAATGCTATGGTATTTAAAATCTCTAAATCTCAAAATGCACTCACTCGAGGCACTCCTTAAAATGGAGAACATCGATATCTGTGCAGTGACTGAGACCTGCTTCAAGGCTCCAGAGAGCACCCCTGCACTACCAGACTATAACTCATACCACACTTTTTGGCCATGTAACCTGGACCAAAACACCAAAGGTGGAGGTGTGTCCATATTCATTTAGGATATCCACACCTCCAGACTAGTTGCTCAGCATAATGCATCCAAGGTTATCCAAGTGCAACTAACTCTGGGCAAAACTGCAGTCCAAATTGTAGCTTGCTACAGATCCCTCACCATGCCCCAGGATTCCCACTCCTCTTTTCTTGATGTACTGGAAAATATTAGGGTTCAACCAAACACCCTAATAATTGGCGACTTCAACTACCCCACTATTAACTGGGAAAACTACTCGTGTACCAACTCCTTAGCTCAACGCTTTCTGGAATTCATAAACTCCAATGCCCTGGATCAACTTATCCACATCCCCACCAGGGGCAACAATATCCTAGACCTAGTCATTACCAACATGAATGACCGGTGTTCCACACCTGAAGTCAAATCCTTGTTGGTCCGATCCGACCATAAGCTAATCACCCTTGATATCCACATCCCGCCCCCACCCCTCCATTAAGGAAACAACGGTAAAAAGTTTCTCCAAAGCCAACTTCATGCCTCTTAAGACAGAAGTGGTGAACTTCATGACACCCATGCAGATGGACAATACAGTTACAACTGCTGAATCCTACACAAATGCACTCTATAAGCACTTACACGAGTGCATGGATCATGCTATCCCAAACAGAACCAAGACACTATCCTCCAAAAAAGGAAGCCAACCTGGTGGTCCCCTGCCATAAACAAACTGTACAACAAAAGGAAGAAACTGTTGCAAAAGAGAGTAAAATCCCATGAGTGGAGGAGCTCCCTGGTCAGTCTCAGTAAGAAGATGAGATCCTTTATAAGATCTTCCAAAGCTAGCTATGAAAACAAAATCGCTACTAATTCTAAGGACAACCACAAAGCATTCTATAGCTATGTCAAGAATGTCAATGGCAACACCCAGATCTTCCCTGAGTTACAGCACAACAGCACGAAAATTACAGAACCAGCTGATATTGACAACATCCTGGTAGATAGGTTCAGTGCTAACTTTACCCCCCCACCCCCTAAAGGGCACATATCTATACACCAAGAATGCAGAGTCCCTGTAATCACAACTATGCAGGTAAAAGCTGCACTCTCTAAAGCCAAAAACACAGCATCCATGGGACCGGACAACATCCCAGGCTGCGTTTTACACGAACTTCAGAACAAACTGGCTCTCCACTTAAGCACCATGTTCAGTAATAGCCTTGCATCAGGCTTTGTGCCCACTGAATGGCGAGCAACAACAGTTATCACACTCCACAAAGGGGGAGCCACCACTGATCCCGGGAACTATCAACCTATTAGCCTGATGAGCCTGGTCTGCAAGGCCATGGAACGTATCATCATGGAACTCATAAACAAAGACATTGGTAACCTCCAAACTCTGGATCCCACCTAGTTCGGGTTGTGAAAGGCAGATCATGTCTCCTAAACCTGATCGACTTCTTTGAGGCAGTCACCAAAGCTGTAGATGAGGGTAAGGTGGTTTACACAGTCTATCTTGACCTCACCAAGGCTTTCAACACCATCCCCCATTCTGGAATTATAGCTAAACTCACTAAACTAGGTATAAATCCCTACGTCACAAGATGGGTTGCCAACTGGCTCACTGACAGAACCCACACTGTAAAAGTTGCAGACTCCAAATCTGACCTCAAAGCAGTGACAAGTGGAGTACCACAGGGTTCCATCCTGGGACCTCTCCTGTTTGGTATCTACTTCTCTGAAGTACAGGCTAACACAGAAGGCCTCAGGCTAATGAAGTTCGCAGATGACTGCAAACTAGGAGCCATAGTCAAGTCCCCAAATGATGTGGACATCCTACAGAAGGGCCTCGCTGAGACAGATGCTTGGTGTCAGAGTCATAGCCTCAAGCCCAATGCCAAAAGTGCACTGTCATCCCCTTTGGTAAAAACTGTGTACCCATGAACTACCACATAGGCAGCAATCTATTTAACACTGAATGTGTGATAAGAGACCTTGGGACCCAGGTGGACAGTAGTGTCTCCTTTGATAGTCACATCGCCACAGTAGTCAGGAAGTCCTTCTACGTGGCACACCTCATCATAAAAGGGTTCTCATCCAGGAAAAAAGAGGTCATTGTTCCCCTCTACTCAACACTCATTAGACCCATTATAGAGTACAACGCCCTTTTTGGAATATACCTCACAAGACATCTGCAGCAGCTGGAAAGGCCACAGAAGTACCTCACAAAGAGGATTACTGGCCTCAAACAAATGCCCTACACTGACCGTCTCAAAAAACTCCAGCTTTACTCCATAGCATATCGCCTTCTCCAAGGTTATCTCTGCCTAACATATAAAGCTATGTCAAACCCAGAGCTGTTGGACATGCTACACCTAAAGAAATCCCAATCCCTCCAAGCTACACGCTCTAGGGACCTAAACCTTGTTACCACAATAAACAGGAAATGCTGGAGGGATAGATTCCTGTCCGAGAGACTTCCCATACTCTGGAACAGGCTACCCATGTAGCTTAAGAAAAATCTTGATGAGTGAATGGGAAATAGGAAATACACCCCGGGGATCACTTCTGTGTTTCTGCTCGACAGTGGCACAGGAAAATAACTTTCTTGGGTTGCGTAAGCCAGGGAATCTTGTTGGCTAGGCTTACGTAGGCCCTTGGGCCAATAGTCTAGTACCTACCTATGAACCTATGAACCTATTTAAAGGAGGTAGTGTTTTAATGGTGGTGTTGGTATGGTCATAGATATGGAATAATTTTGTGTATTTTTACATATCATTTTGATGTCAAAATCATAGTTTTGATTTTGTTAGATTTGAGAAGGAGGCATTTTTTGGAGATCCCATAGATTAGGGCTAAGAAATCTACCGGAAGGTCTGTCTGGAGGTTGGGTACTGAGCAGTACAAAATATTGCCATATCATCTGAGCAGGGAAGGATGGAAAGGTACTCCATTTTGAAGCATTAATTAGTATTTGCTTCTTATTTTCAGGGGGTGTCAAAATAGATATTTCAAAATACTTGATGTCATTATAAGCCCCAAAGTAGACATTTCTGATTAATATAACCGTGCATGAATTGGGGGGAAAGAGCAAGATTAAAAAAATAAATAAATAAAAGTAGACTAAAAACTGTACGATGCTCACATGTATAACAAGTTGGAAGATGATGCCATAATAGTATGCCATTTTAGATGGTATTAAATTGTGTTAAATATCCATTATATACTTGCATAAATTATATGTAAAATAGTTTTAAAAGTCATAAACCATAAGACATGACAACAAATATTGGACTGTTGTTGATTTTCTACTAGTTTAGGATTGCAGCAGGTGCAAAAGGCAGAATGCTTGTTGTAATTCAACAAAGTAGGATCAAAAGTATATTCACCCATAGACATCTTCAAAAAGTGAACAAAAATAACATTAGCACTATAACACATCCTTTAGGCTGTTTGTAATAATCAGATATGTCTCAGTCCAATGAGAATTCTTAAAATGTCAGCTACAATAAAAGATACAGATGGAAATTCATGTACACTGCTGTCTCTGCCTTCATTAGGATGTTAGGGTCAACCATAAAAGATTGAAGAAAGGAAGCAAGTGATTTACAGAAGGTCTACTTCCCTTTATAGACTATGGATATTCTTAATCAGACTTGTCAGGGGACTACAAATTTGAAATTAAGAAAGAAGACTATTTTGCAAAAAAGTAAGGAGGATTAAATTGTGAAGGTAAAAAGCATTATGCGCTTATTTTCTTCCATGATGCAGTGTCCATAGTCAGTGTTGCTCATTTGTCTCTAACACAAATAATAAGAAGGGCTGGGGATTCATTCGGATGCTTTAATACATACAAACACATCAGGATGGATAACAGTATCTTTAAATACGAACAAACTAACAGACAGAGCTTACATATATACATGTAAACTGGCTCACAGATAGAACCCTCAGTGTGAAAGTAGCGGACTCTGAGTCAGACTGCCGACTAGCCACGAGTGGAGTCCCACAGGGTTTGGTCCTGGGTCCTCTCCTGTTTGGTATCTACGTCTCTGATGTCCAGGCCAATACAAAGGGACTCTGGCTGACAAAGTTCAAAGACAGTTGCAAGTTGGGAGCTATTATTAACTCCCCAAGTGAGGTTGACATCCTACAGAAAGGCCTCAGTGAGACCAACGGCTGGTGTCAGAACCATGGCCTTAAGCTCAATGCCAAAAAATGTGTGGTCACCCCTCTTGGGAAAAACCTGGTTCCCTTGAATTACCACAGTGATGGTAGTCCACTGAACAAAGAAGGCGATATAAGAGATTTGGGAACACAGGTTGACAGCAACCTCTCTTTTGACCACCACATTGCCACTGTGGTCGGAAAGTTCTTCTATGTGACACATCTCATAACTAAGGGTTTTGCATCCAGGAATTAAGAGGTCATTGTCTCCTTCTACTCTTCCCTCATTACCTCACTAGACACCTGCAACAACTGGAGAGGTCACAAAAGTACCTCACAAAGAGGATCCTAGGCCTTAAACGCTTGTCCTATATGGATAGACTCAAAAAACTCCAGCTATTCTCTGTCTCATATCTCCTACTTAGAGGCAATCTCTGCTTGACTTGCAAAGCCATTTCTGACCCAGCTCTGTTAGAAATGCTACATCTAAAGAAATCCCAATCCCTCCACACTACACACTCCAGAGACCTCAGCCTCATTACCTCAATCAACAGAACATGCTGGAGGGACAGGTTCATAACCCACAGACTGCCCATGCTATGGAATAGACTTCCCATACATGTCAAGCAGAGCACCTCACTGGCCCTCTTCAAGAGAAATCTTGATGAGTGGATGGGAAATAGAAAATTCACCCCAGGGATCACTCTAGTGGCTCTATTCGACAGAGGCACTAGGAACTAAGGTTGGATGGCACGATGCTAGGGTAATCCTATGGGCTAGGCTTGTAAAGGCTCCAGGGCCATTAGCCTAGTACACACCTATGAACCTATGAACATCTCAACAGCTAACTACAAAATGGCAATCAGGCTCTCATATGGCCAGTATTTATACACTTGTGCAAACCCTTGGATAGCTTCTTAAAGGTATATACACACATATTGATCTACATCCTCCTTCTTAAAAAGATTGCCCTTTATGCAAAATGATAGCGGAGATAGGCATGCATTACTATGTACATCAGAAACAAAACACAATGTTCATGTCCAAGTTGCTTCATATCTGCTAGAGGGTTTAGAGATTTGACCATATCTCGTAACATAACAGTTGGGACTAAAATTAGCAACAGGGAGTCTGCGGTGCACAACTCTTACTACTTCTTGATTCATCATAGGAACAGGAATGTCCTCTGTAAGTTCCTCTGGAATTGGTACACCGGACAACTCACTCTGAGATAGAGTCTTTCTCGCAGGCTGTTTGCTGTGGCATAGGCTCAGAAACCAGAAGTAAATATCTCTGATTCTGCCTAAAAGTTGCTCCTTCTGATTCCACAATGTACAATCTTGGCTCTGGACCAATATTCTTCATGACACCAGTCCAATCATAACCTTTGGACATCTGCATCCTTACCACTTCTCCTTTTCATAATGGATTGAGCAATCTGTTGGTCTTATCATAGTAGGACTTCTGGAATAGGCTTTTCCTCAACAGATTGTGTTTCAGTGATCTGCTATTCTTGACACATGGAACCAACAATTGACTACTGAATGGTAATGTGGTTCTGGTTTGTCTTGACAGAAGTCTCCGAGCAGGTGAACTAAGATGTTTATTATGAAGAGCATTTCTGAGATTCAAAAGATTCAAGAAAACATCACTGTTATCTCATTTTGACTTCTCTAGTAACTGTTTTGCAGTTTGAACTGCACATTCTGCCAAACCATTTGACTGTGGGCACCCTGGACTATTTGCGACATGAGTAAAGTCCCATCCATCAGCAAATCTTTTGAACTGTTGGCTTGTAAACTGTGTGCCATTGTTAGAAATAACTTTGTGTGGACTCATACATGGTAGTCCAGGAATCTGGTTAAGCTGAAGTGGTTCTTTCGGTTGATGTGGGTTTGTACTATTACATACTGAACAAGAAGAAAGTGCTCTCTCAATATCTTGTGACATAAAAGGCCAAAATACTATCTCTCTCATCCTTCTTTTGGTAGATTCAGTTCCTGGGTGACCACGATGCAAGATAGTAATGTACTCAGGTTGCAAGGACTTTGGAACAATAACTTTCAGACCTTTCATTATGATACCTTTGTCAGACAAAATCCCATCTCTGTATGGAAAATAAGGTTGCACTTATTGAGGTGAACTAGATGTTTTGATGGCCATCCATGATTGATAAAGTGGTTGAGCTTTTGTAAAACTGGATCTGTTGTGATCTCTTAGCTCATCAAGACACGTGAAAGAAAAATTTCTCACTTCCATGACTTCAAGATCATCAGTCAGATGAGAACCTTAATTTTCATTCTGTTCAGTGGCATTTCTGGGTGATCTGGATAATGTATCAGCAAGACAAAGAAGTTTGCCATTCTTGTAGACAAGATTGAAATTATTCTTTTGCAATCTCAGCATCATACATTGCAGTTGGGCTGGGTCTGAATGCATTGGTATTCTCAAGATAGTGACTTATGGTTAGTGGTCTTTTTCGATCTGGATAGGTCTACCATAAACATAATCATGTAACTTCAAACATGCAAACACAATTGCCAAAAGCTCTTTCTCGAGCTGGGTGTACTGCTGTTCAGTTTGAGTAAGAGTTCTTGATGCATAGGCAACAGGTTGATCCTCTTGTAGAATGACTGCACCAAGACCAAATTTTGAAGCATCATAGAAAAGTGTCATTGGTTTGTGCAAATCACAGTATCTGAGCATTGATGGATTTGCAATTCTCTGTTTCAGGATATCAAGTGCTCTTTGGTATTGCTCTAACCAAGACCAGGATAGATTTTTATGTGTCAGCTCTCTGAGTGGTGCTGATAGTTGGCTCAAATCCGGAATGTACTTGCCTATGAAGTTTACCATGCCAAGAAAATGTTGCAGGACTTGAACATTGCCTGGACCTGACATCTTAAGAATGGCTTATTGCTTTGAAGGATCTAGTTTTAGGTCTGTACTAGTAAATAAATGACCAACATAAATAACTTCATGTAGCCTAAATTTGCATTTGTGTGGGTTGAACTTAAGATTCACTTGATGTGTCCTTTCTAGAACTTTTCTGAGGTTTATGTCATGCTCAGCTTCATCACAACCTCCTACTAGTATGTCATCTACTATAACAGCACTAGGATACCCAGAAAAAAATTTGCTCTATTGCATGTTGAAATACTTCACTTGCAGGATTTATCCCAAATGGCATTCTCCAAAATCTGTACCTACCATAATGACTACTGAAAGTAGTGAGCAATGATGATTTCTTCTCAAGCGGAATTTGTCAAAATGAACTCTTTGTACCTAAGACAGAAAAAAATAATGTAATTTAGCGTGATGGCTGAGACTTCTTTTGTGCACATTGGATGATGAAGTATTTTAAGCACTTTGTTCAAATCTCATGGATCAATACATATTCTAATGTCATCTGAGCTTTTCTTATGAGCTACCACCATGGAAGATACCCATTCAGTTGGAGTCTCCACTGGATAAATAACACCTTGTCATTCCATTTTATCTAACTCAGCTTTGACTCTGTCCTGCATGGCTATTGGAAGTTTATGAGCTGGCCAGATAACTGGACTGACCTCTGGGTCTAACTTCATGGAGTACTCAACTGGAAGTTTACCTACTGCATAGGTAGAAAAAATGTGCTGGGCAAAATTAGAGTAGTGGTCTTTTAAGCTAACACGGTGGACTTCCTTATTAAATGAAAACAGTTCCATTTTCAAACTGTCTCTGAGCCCTAACAATGACTGGACATGCCTTGTGAGCACATAAAATAGTAAGTCGTAGCTTTTTCCAGCAGAGTAACATGAAAGTACAACTGAGCCTTCGGTTTGAATTTCTTCACCTCCATAAGCAACAAGTTTCACACACTTTGCCATATCAAGCCTTTCACCATTACAGACTCTCACAAATGTTTCTGCCGAGATAACATTGCACTTGGAACCTGTATTAACTTTGAGCTCTGTGAGTTTGCCATTTATCCAAACAGTACAAAATACTTCATTCTTGGCCCTTAAATCTACTGCATTGACCGTTTCATGAAGCACTGACACACCATCAACATAAAGAGTAGAAATGCCACAGTCTAACTGATCAACTCGTTTCTTAAAATTCTTCCCTTTAATAAAAGAATGTGGGCCTTTTGATTTAAAAAAACTTTTGAAGTGACCAAAAGCTAAACATTTCTCCCTTTTAGATTCACGGCTTCTACCACAATTTTCACAGTTGGCAATGAAACCAGGCTGGGACCCATGCTTTGAGTTTGCTAATTCACTCATGCTTCATTGAGACTGTGTGAACTTTGGAATATGCTAGAAGGTTCTGGGGTTTACTAGTGAGTGCTGCAGGGGTTACAGCTGCCATGTGCTTGGGCCTGTTTCTTTTAATAACGTGCTGCATACTTTCAACATGAGGTTCATCACTGTACCTTCTAGAGTTGCTCTCATTGGTAAGCTTTTCTGTGATCTCGTATATCTGAGAAATCTCAATGGGCTTATTCAAAGTTAAATCACTATCAGGAATCAAAATCTTTCTCACAGCATCATCTTTTATACCACACACAACTCTGTCCTTTATCAACTTATCTCTTAAGTCACCAAATCTGCACGTTTTATCCTCATTTCTCAGGTTAGTTATATATGCTGCAGAAGTTTCACGAGGCTTTTGATCCCTTATGTAAAATAAGTGCCTTTACATTATAACATTTGTCTGGGGGTTACATATTTCTCTAAATTTACATTTTAAGCACTCTGGGTCCTCCCTTGACCCAGCTGGTACAACAATATGATGGTTCTCCACCTCTCCAGCATAAATAGAAGGTGCATACACAAATGAACATCCCCTTTCTATAGCTTCTAACCCAGCTAAATTAAGTAGAATAAATGCCTTTGTACAGTCATCTTTATCAAAAAATGCAGCCTGTATAAAAATGTTGTACTCTTGCTCAAACACTCTCCAGTTCTCAGTAATATTACTGTCAAACACAAGTGCACTGGGTTTTCAAAATCCATCTGCCATGCCCACACAGTATACACAAACATACTGAAAATATGGCCGTTGCAATTATGTACAAACAAACTGTTCTACGAGCTTGTAACAGCATTCAAATGTACAATAAACTCTTTGAAATACTTTGCAAAATATAATCTGTAATGGCTGAACTCTGTGAAATATGCCTTGTAATGGCTGTACTTTTGTGAAATAGCTTTACTGTAGCACTGCACAAATATGTGAACACTTTATACAAT